>NW_011888810.1:1582451-1603512 GCF_000151845.1 Pteropus vampyrus
AAGGACAGATAGCTTCCTAGACAAGAAAAAGCTCAAAGAGTTCATCACCACCAAACCAGTATTACAGGAAATGTCAGAGGGACTTCTTTAAGAAGAAGAAAATAATATGTATCGAAAATATAAATAAAGAATGGCAATAACTACATCTCTATCAACAAGCACTTCAAATGAAAAAAAATTATTAATGAAAAAAAGAAAAGAAAAAAGAAAAATAATTAAATCTCCAGTCAAAAGATAGGGTAGCTGAATGAATAAGAAAACAAGACCCTTACACAGGCTGCATACAAAGAACTCACTTCAGATTAAAAGACTCACACATGAAAAATAAAGGGATGGAAAAAGATATTTGATGATGGACCTAGAGGGTGTTGTGCTTAGTGGAGTAAATCAGATAGAGAAAGACAAATGCCATATGATTTCACATATATGTGGAATCTAAAAAACAAAGTAAAACACACACAAAAAAAACAAGCAAACTCATAGATACAGAGAACATTTGAGGTTTATCAGATGGGTGGGGGACTTGTGTGGGAGGATCAGTGAAAGGGATTAGGAAGTACAAATTGGTAATTACAAAGTAGTCATGGAAATATAAAGTATAGCATAAGGCAGCGGTCCCCAACCTTTTTGGCACCAGAGGCCTGTATTCCTATGAGAATCTAAGGCCCGATGATCTGAGGTGGAGCTAAGGCAGAGATGCTAGTGATGGGGAGCGGCTGCAAATACAGATGAAGCTTCACCTGCTTGCTGGCTGCTCACCTCCTGTCGTGCAGCCCGGTTCCTAATGGACCACAGACTAGTACCAGTCTGCAGCCCAGGGGTTGGGGACCCATGGCATAAGGAATACAGCCAATAATATTGTAAAAACTATGTATGGTGTCAGAGGGGCACTAGATTAATTGTACACCTGAAACTAATATAATATCGTATGCCAACTATAACTGAAAAAGAAAAAATATTATTTTAAAAAGGGGGACTTTGCAAGTGTGATTAAGTTAAGGATCTCGAGATAGGGAAATTATCCTGGATTATCTGTGTGTGCTCTAAATGGAATTATAAGTATCCTTTTGAGAGGGAGGCAAAGGAAGATTAAACTATAGAAGAGAGAGAAGGCCACATGATAGCAATGGAAGCAAAGAGAGATTCAAAGTTGCTATGTTACTTTTAAGATGGAGGAAGGAGCCATGAGAAAAGGAATGAAAAGTATGTGGCTCACTCATAAGCTGCAAAAGACAAGAAAACAAATTCTCCTCTACCACTTTCAGAAGGAACCATACCTGCTAACACCTTGACTTCAACTAAGTGAAACTGATTTCAGATTTATAGGTTCTAGAACTGTAAGAGAATAAATGTCTGTGGTTTTAAGCCACCAAGCTTATGGTATTTGTTACAGCAGCCATGGGAGACTAAAATGCCATCGTAGGGTAAATAATAATCCAATCTCTGTCAATTAGAATATACCATCTTCCAGTTACAATGACGGGTTAAGAAATAATCTCATGACCCATGACTGTCCAATCAGAGCCTTCCTTGGGACTTCTGCAGGAAATAACAGAAAAAAAGTCTTCCTTAAGGATCCAAGGTATTAGGAAGTCATTGGCTTTGATGGTCAATGAATCCCATCTAGTTGACAAAGGAAGATTACCAGCTAACAGTAGCAAGGGAAGCTGAGAGATGGGGGGACAGAGCTCTCATGATGTTTGAGGCCCTGAAGCTAATACCACTTTTTGAGCTTCCAGTTATAGAAGCCGATCATTCCTACCTTTGATTTACCTATATGAGGATGAATTTCTATGATATGCAACCCAAAGATAAATGATTAACATAGTTTGTATCCACACTCCTAGATCTCTGAAAACAGCAAAAAACAAAAGTGGCAGAGGTAAGCTTTACCATCTCAGGGGGGTCCTTTGTGTCCTTCTAAGAAAGCTCTAAAGGCCTGAGCCCTAAACAGAGAGCCTTTGATCAAGACACTCAAAACAACATTTAGCTTTAATCAGCACTATTTAAACAGTACAGTGAGAGCATGGGTAATAAGAATGAGATATTTCAAAAGTTTTTAAAAGGGAAAAGAAAAACCATTGACCCAAATAAGACGCTTTATAATTCTGAATAAATGCTAAAAATGCTTATAAAAAATGTTAAGATGCTTAACTGATGAATAAATATAAACATTCATTTTGTTACTTCAGAGTTCTTTATCATGTAATGGGGCAAAACATTTTAGCAAATGCACTATGAGTGATAAATGCTAGTTTCCCTTTCTAAAATAAATCAATTCTTGAAACTATTAACCACCAAATAAATGTAACTCTTTTTTTTTCTATTTATTTCTCCCCCTCCCCGCCCCCCCCCCCTTTTTTTTAGTAGAAGAAAATAGATTTATCCAAGAAATAGAGCAGCACAGTGGAAGGAACTTGGAATGTAGAGGAAATGGGAGTCAGAAGCCTTGGCTTCTAATCTCAACTCTGTAAATTACTAGTTTTGTGACTTTTGGCATGGGTCTACTACAAGGAATCCCTTACCCATTCTCAGAGAGTTTGTAGTGGTGAACATCTTTTAAGGCAATATCTCTCAGCCTTAACTGTGCATAGAAATTCCCCAGGGAAATTCCAAATTTTGCTGTAATTTTGTAGATGCTTTTCAGGTTTGGAGTGGGACCTGAAATCTGCATTTCTGATAAGGTCTCAGGTGATATTAATGTTGCTGCTTGATGCTTTTGAGTAGCAAGATTTTAGGGCAGCCTCCAGGCGCTCAGTGATTTCTCTTCTCTGGAAACTGCCCCAGTTTATAGCAGTGAGTCATTAATAGCTGTTCTTGTACTCACTTGCCATAGATGACTTCAGAAGAGGTGATTTCTGAGCCAAATTAGGCCAAAAGACCTCACCTGCAAATCTGGTTTTGAAAAAAAAAAAGATAGCAAGAGATATGACATTTATTCACTTGCTCATTCAGCAATTAAAATTTTTTTTTCCCCCTCTGTGTCACATACTATTGTAGGCAGTGGATATACGCCCGTCAATAAAGCACGTCTCTGCCCTCATGGCACTTTCGCTCTAGCAATGTACAAGACGAGTTTAGATGGGCTAAGTGTTGTGATGAAATTGCAGAATTTCAAAGGTTGCAGGAGACCTGGTTTAAATACGAGCGTTGGGGGAAGCCAAGCTCTTGCTTCCCTTCTTGCAGGAACCTTGGAGGCCACATGTTGAAGACAACAGCATAACAAATGAAACAAGACTGAGTCCCTGTGCAATTATGTGGAGGAGAGCCACTCTCCCCTTCCCTCCAGACCGAATTGGACTATGATGAGAGTGAGAAATAAACTTTTATTGCACTAAACCACTGAGACTTCAGAGTTTATCTGTTATAGAAGCTAGCACTTCTTACTGTAAATACATCAATTGCTCAACTCTTTCTGAGATGCTAAAAGTCGCTTTTTTCACTTAAATTAGCTAGAGCTACTTTCTACTATGTGAAGCCCCAAAATCCTTATGAATAAAATTTCTGTGAGAATCCAGTAAGCAGGTGTGAAAGTACTTTGTAAAGTATAAAGTGTTATACACCTGTGAGTAATTATGACTATAAATTGAATTTTAGGCAATATACTCCCTCTCTGGATATATTAATAGGACAAAGAAATTAAACAGGCATTAACATATCAACCCACACTGAGGTTAATTTCTTTCTCTGGTCATTTCTATCTTCAATTTCTTGTTCAGACCTTTACAAAATCACATTTACTAAATCCCATTAAATAGCAGTGGAAACTAAGGAAGTAATTATAAAATTTGCAATTTCCTTTAAAATAGAAGTGCTTAGATTTTAAAAGTCCTGGGTGGCACAAGAATATTAACATTTAAATTTGTCATACTTATTCTCATGAGCTATCAACATGCGGTAGATCTGGACATCCCTCAGAGGATCTGAAATCTCTAAGGGAAATCTGTCTTTTGTACTGCATCCTCAGAGGAGTGTTTTCTTCCTTGGCTACTGGTCCCAAGACAGGTGGCTGGTCTCCCAAACCCCTCACTAACTTTCCCCTTCCCCTCTTCTAATCTTTGTACGTCCTGGGCAGCCAGCGCAAAACTGTTCCTTAAGACTACTTGGTACAACCATACCTCAGTCTCCTAAGATTTGTGGCTGGATCACAGTTCGGAACAAGGTAGACAGACAAGATCAGAAAGGCCAATGCTGAGGACTTAGCTTTCTTCACCTGGCCTTCAGTTTTCATATCCCAGTGCCTGAGTTTGTCCTTACGACTTTGTGTTCTTAGTTGAAACCTACCAATAAATTATATATTTCATATGAGCCTCTTTGAGTCTAAATGTGGCAAGAGCAGCAGATGAAGTCAAAATCTTTACTCTTTGAGATACCAAAATGAAATCCTCCCCAGCCAGGGGTCAATTCGTGTGTGCGCGTGTGTGTGTGCATGCGTGTGTGTGTGTGCATGTGTGTGTGTGTGTGTGTGTGTGTACACAGAGCCTGCAACTCTCCAAAGAACCAGACTTCTAATGAGGAGACAAAAGATGGGCCTCTCGAGGACACCTTTGAACGAGGATGCCAATCTTCCTTTTTACATGGCTTTTAAATATTTGGTTCCTTTAGCAACAAAAGTTAGTCCTGGCCTCATTGCCTGCTCAATGACCAGAAAAAGTGGAACTGGAAAAAAAACAGTGAATATCAGGGACACAGGAAAACATATGGACACACATAAATGTGGAAACTTAGAGCTAAATATAGACTTTAAAAGATACAGGGAGAACTTAAAATATATGGGAGTCTCATGGAGCCTCATCCGTCATCCATCCATCCTCCCATCCAAGCAATACTGGCTGAGCTGAGCCCTCCTTTTTATGAGGCACTGTACTCAGCATTGGGGGTGCACAAAGACGGTAGTGGAAGTGAAAAGGCAGAAATTGGACTTGGAAAGAGCAGTAGGCGTGACTCTGTAAGGGCTCCCGTGAAGCTGGAAAACAGTGGGGTGAGCACATGGGAGGGATTCACGGAGCAAACCTGCTGTCCCCAGCACAGGTGAGGGTGGATTAGAAACCTGCACATCAGAGAGATGCCAAGAACTCCCGGCTTCCTAGAGAGGCCGGGAAGTGGCTTCGGGGGGCGGGTCAGACGGCTCTGGAAGCGCCTAGTGGAGGTGGTACGGAACACTGATGTCTGGGGCTCACTGTGTCGCACAGTTCGCTGTCGCGGCCGTCGTCTACCGCTGCTGTGCCTGGGCCGGGGTGGAGAGGGCCGCCCTGAGCGGACACCCGGTGGGAGCTGGCGGGAGGGCTGCGGCTCCAACGGGCGTCGAGGCCTGTGAGAGTGACCCCTTTCTGTACCAGCGCGGGGTGGCAGCCCAGGTGAGACAAAACCAGTGGCAGGTGGTAAGCAGCGCTGTAGTGGGTAAGGCTGACCCAGCTGGCGAAAAACCCTCTGCTACGGAGCCAGGCCTTCTAGCTTGGTTTTCTAGAATGTTCCCAAGGCCTGAAACACTGGCTAGCCCCTGCTTCTCTTCTTATCCCCCGTCCCCACCCCCGGTTGGTTTTTAAAGATAGCAGGCGGCAAGCTCAGAGATCTCAGCTTGCATTCACATCTTTTGTTTTCATCTCAGTGTTTTGAAAAGATTATGACAAATGATTCTGGTTTCTCATTTAAAGTGGCGATGTAAAGTTCCCATTTAAAATGGATGTATTTCTAGTAAAAAGGTAAGTAGACTTAAGTAAAACATAATAGGTAACCAGCAGTACCAGTTGTGACAGAAATTATGAAGATGGTAAGTGAACAACACTGCATTGTCCCAACCGAGCTGGGGAGTCCTATAGACGTTACTTCAAGTCCTGGGTTTAACTCAGCCACTTATGACCTGCTTCATTTGTGAGCCAGTTTCTTTCATTTCCTTCCTTCCTTCCCCATTTGTGAGCCAGTTTCCTTCCTTCTTTCCTTTCTTCCAGCTTTATCGAGATGTGATTGGCATATAACATTGTGTAATTTTAAGATGTACAACATGATTTGATACATGTATATACTGTGGAATGATAACCACAATAAGCTTAGTTAGCATCTCATCACCTCGCATAATTAGAATTCTTGTGTGTGGTGAGAACGTTAAAGATCTCTTTTAGCAACTTTCGAGCATATAATGTATTGTTAACTGTAGTCACCATGTTGAATAGTAGATTCCTAGAACTTATTCTATCTTATAACTGGAAGTTCGTACCCTTTGACCAACCTCTCCCCATCCTCACATCACCACTACCCCTCCCCCCAAGCCCTGGTAACCATCATCCTACTGTTTCTATGAGTTCAGCTTTTTATAGATTCCACATGTAAGTGATATACAGTATTTGGCTTTCTCTGTCTGACTTACTTCGCTTAGCATGATGCCATCAAGTCTATTCGTGTTGTCACCATGGCAGTATTCTTTTTATGGCTGAATAATGGTCTCTTGTTTATATATACCACATTTTGTTTATCTGTTGATGGACACTTAGGCTGTTTCCATGTCTTGGCTATTGTAAATAATGGCACAGTGAACATGGGGTGCAGATATCTTTTTGAGATGGTGATTTCACTTCATTTTAGCGAGGACGAAATAGGATCAGAGAGATTCAGTGACTGACCCACAGTCACACAGGGAATTGGTGGGAGAGCCAAGCCTAGACCCTGATTTTCTGATTGCCAACCTAGAAAGCTTAACCTTGCATATCTACTGCCCCTACCTCATGGGAGGGGATGAGGCACCTCCTCCCTGCCCCTCTGGGAATTGGAGGGGCCTGTATGAAATTGCAAATATGTTAGCTGTGAAAGCCCACCCAGGACTCAGGTCAGTAAATTTGGAATTAACAAATTAGTACCCATCTCAGAGGGTTGTTAGCACCAGGGGAAATAATTTCCTGGAAGGGGCTTAGTACAATGCCTGGCACACAGTAACTGTGTTTAATAAGTGGCAGCTGATACTACTTGGATATGTTGAAGTGGCAGACATGCTGAGCTCGAGAGGGAAGTTCAGTGTAGTTCTTGCAGATACAGCCGAAAGGGGCATTTGAAAAGGTTGCAGAGTACATATTCCATTTGGATTTACTGGGTCTACAGTCTGCCAGATACTCTTTGTCACTGCAGATATTCCTGAGAAATGGCCTATGCTTGCATTGAGTTTATGTGGTAGTTTAGGAAGCATATGGGAAATACCAATTATAAAATTATTTAATTACTTTTGCCACAAGCATCATGAAGAATTGCCAGGATCTTTTCTGCAATATTTGGGAAAAAGGAATTTGAGTGTGTAGCTGGACAAGAAGATTTGACACACTTAATTAGGGTGATGAGAGTTAGACAGCTGCCCTGCCACCTTCAGTTACGTTCAAAGCAGTGTGCACAAATACCATTATCCATTACAAGTATCGACTTTCCACTTGGTGTTATGCCCTTCATTAAGTTTCTTCCCAAATGTGTTTGGCCGTTTTGGTTTTATACCTCACATCCCTTTTACCTGTATCAGGGTTATTCTCCTTAACATCTCTAACAATTATTCATCTTTATTGCTTTGACTGCTTTATATTAAACACAAATAATTTTCAGATCATGCATGGAATTCGAACAGCACCATTTCTAAGCCTTCTACCTTCAATGTGTTTTCCTGCTCTCAGTACAGTAAATATATAGTTACTTTTTGCCTCTAGTCAGTACTTGGACAGGTCATTTGAAACATGCCATCATAGGGTTAAACTATACCTGGAGATATTTTTGTCTTTCTTAAAGTAAATACAGTAATTTTTATTTTTATGAAAGCAGTCTTCAGTTCTATTTCATACTCTAGTGGCACTTAGATTTGTATATTGCATTATAATACCAGAAGGTTAGTAACATCATCATCTTGAACTCTTGGGATGAAGGAACTGTGTGCATAATCTAAGGTTCTTATTACTGATCCTTAGCATTTAATTAGGTCTTTGTAAATGTAAAGCACTCCTAGTCATTTTTATGAGTTTCTTCTCATAACTTCCCTGTGAGATGTCAACTTTATTACCCTCACTTTATCTTTGTATTTTCAAGAGGTCAGGCAGGTTTAAAATTTCATTTTTTCCTGTTTGTAATTAAGATTCCTTTTTCTTGATCATGGATTTAACTTTAACCTGTATCCACTGAAATGACTGCTCAGGTCAAATGTGACCCTTCCCCCCCACCACACTCTCATTCAGAGGAAAGCAATTACTGAGCAAAGCCACGTTTTGAAAGAGCCTTACAGCAATTGCAATTATAAATGCCGGTCTGAGTGCCCACCCTAGAAGGAATCAGGTGAAAACGAATTAATAAAACAGAAGCCATAAAGTATATAAAAATCAAGCAGCTGATTGAAGAAAATCTATACTTTTTTAAAAAATCCTTCTGGCTTAATGTTTATGGAAATTTTTTGTAGTTTCCTGCAAAATGTGTTTACTGCAGCTTTTCTGTGCAATTGTAGGGAGCCAGAAAGAGAGGAGGTGGCTTCTGGGAGGTACCATTAATAGCTGGTAATCTACAATCTATGATGGTTTTACTGACCTGGTAGAAGCTTTTCATTGCTGTTTATCCTGCTAAATCCTTGATTTTTCCTTACTGGTTGCCACCTTTCTCTTCTGACCTTCCCGATCAGGTCAGTTATATAAGTTCTTGCCTCAGATCATTCTGAAATTAGTTGGAAGGTAATGAGGAGTAGCATAAATAGGCTGATGGGTATTCTGAACCATTAATAGTTTGAACTTGTACATCTCCAGCATGGGTAATATGCACATGAGCTGTGTGGTCTTGAGCCTAGACTGGAATGTGCAGATTTAAAAACAAAGACTAATTAGAGCTTAGGGAGAATTTCGGTTGGAATTTTCTTAATTGGACTCTTTGAGGCCTTGTCCATTGTCTGAATCCCTTACAGTGGAAGGCTTGTAGAGATATTAAGAATATCTTAAACTTTGTTATCTCGTATCCTACTAATGAAAACTTTACTAACCAGACAGAACATTCCTAAAACCTGTGAGTGCTTTTTCAGTTAGTGACAACACCTCCCTCAAACTTCACCTGGACACTCTCTGCTGCTGCGTCATTCGGTTGCTTGCCAGCTCCCATCCTCATTTCAACTGAGCACAGTGGCATTTTGTCCTCACCGAAAGCACTGTAGCCCATATCCTCATCACTCCTTACCTAGACCGTTACCTGTTTCCAGGTGCTTCCTCCTGCAGGGAAAGCTTAGTCTTTCCCAAGCACCAAGTGAGCGTGCCATTCTGTAAACCTAAAAAGGCTTTCTATTGTCTACAGAATAGAATTCAGACTCCCCTAAAGGGAACTCAAAGCTGACTCCAACCTAACCCCAGGCTATCCTCTGCCCTAAATCACCAGCTACGTGCTTTGTCTTCAGTTTGCACACTGGCCACAGCAGACTTACCATATTAGTCACTCACACCAGGCTTCCCTGTTGCCATTTCATTCATTTATGATGCTCCCTCAGCCTGTAGTAACCCTCTGCCTCAACTGAGCCCACTCAATTCTTCCCATTGTTTCATTCAGCTCTAATGCTCACTCTTTGATGAAGTCTTCGCTGATCTGGCCTTCAGGATCAATTTCTCCTCCCACCCCACCTCAGTGCTCCCCACAGCACCTTGTTTACGCTGACATTATTACAGTTATCTTGTTTTCTCCTTTTGCCTTGAACTTTAGATATTTGCAAAAGCCTCTCGCCTTCATTGTAAGCTCCAGGATGCAGGAGATCTGTCTCATTTGGCTTTATGTCGTTTTTATTCCAGATCTTTTTAGGAGATAAGCTAAATCAAAATGGCAGTGTTAATTGGCATATATAACAATGACTCTTAAACACTGCAGGGCCCTGCATAATCCGTGCCCATCAGAATCTTACAAAATCAGATGTCATTCACAGTGTTCAAAGTCATCCATAAATTCAGCACATATTTGTTGAACACCTACTGTGTTCTAGATTCTGGTAAGGATATACCAGTAAAAAAGGCCGAAGGACTCAGTTGTCATGGCACTCATGTTCCATTGGAAGGAGATCAACAGTAATTTTAGATAGTAAAATGTGCCATGAAGAAAACAAAGCAGCATTTACAGTAAGGGAGGGCTGTTTTAGGTAGGGTGATCAGAGAAATCTCGATTGGGTAAGTGACACTTGAACAGACCTAAACATTGACAAAGATGCAACCAGGCAATGATCTGGTCCAGAAGTATTTCACACTGAGGTGAAACAAGTGTGCGTAGACTTCAAGGCACAAATGATCTTGGCATCTTTAAAGAAAGGGAAAAAAGTCCAGGTGATTGAGGGTAGAGTACTAATGGTGGAAGAGTGTGAGATGAAGTCCGAGAGAGATATTACCACCAGGTCCTGGAGGTGAAGGTAAGAAGTCTGGATTGAAACCTCAGTGAGTCTACAGCCATGCTACCCTGAACAAGCCCAATCCCATCTGATCTTGGAAGCTAAGCAGGGTTGGGCCTGGTTAGTACTTGGATGGGAGACCACCTAGGAAGACCAGGCGCTGTAGGCAAAAAAAAAAATAAATAAAAATAAGGGATTGATTGTAAGCTGACAAGGTCCTTGCAATCTGTGAAGTCAACCAAGGGCTGCCTCGCCTAAAAAAAACAAGAAAGAAAGAAACCTCAGTGACTGACATCTATGGATAGTATTTAGCTAGAAATAGCACCTGTAACGAAGTCATGTGATTATGTTAAATACTAGAATTGACTACACTTAGTTTTATGACTACTTCAAATCCAAATGGGAGTGGTCTGTACTCAGAAAAGAATAGAATTATAAGGACACCGTTAGGTAGATTAAAGGGATGCTGGTCCATTCATTCTTTACGCATTGTCTCGTAAGCACAGCTATGGAATTGCTGAGTCAAACCTTTGGAATCCATCAGCCATCCATCACATCATTTGTTCAATTTTCCTAATATTTATCACTCTTTTTCTGTATACCTTCAAGCCACTGACGGTCACTTGCCGAATCTTGTCTTCAGTTGTCACATAAACTGATTTCTGCATGAATGATCTGATTAGTTTTCCTGGCAATCTGGTCTGCTTTAGTGCACTTATCCAGAAGAACTTGTCAAACTTTTTGTAACCCTGTGTGTTTGAGAGAACTAATTATTGTATGTGGGAGTGTAATAGAATAATCGAATCCCTAAACTCTAGAGCTTGAAGAAAATGGAATTCAAGAAATTAAATCCGTGGAGCGCCCATCCATGCCAGGCATTTTGCTGAGCCTTTTTTATATACTATCCCATTCAGTCTTCATAAGCCTGTGAGCTTATTATCAGCTCTACTTTTTAGATACAGCAGCAGGCTCAGAGGGATTAACTTGTCCAAGTAGAGACTGCTTGCAATCTCCCTGCCTAACCACACCTCTGAGTATCTCCACTAATTTGAGCGAGTGAGCATGTATGTTCCCAGTGCATTTGAGGACCTGCATTCCCCCTGTTCTATTTCTTCTTAAGTGGAAAGAGTTAAGCGGCCCAGTTTTTTGCTTATGTTGTCGTGTTCTTGAGAGAATGGATTCTTGGAGCCTTGAGAAAATATTATAAATATTTTTATAAGCTATAATTTGTGACAATAATTATTTTGGCACAGAAGAGGAGGGAGAGAGAAGTGAGACCCCCATAGGCATTGAGCACATGCAGTACTTACAAGATATCCTGGGGCTGGGAAATGTGGTTTGCTATATTAAGGACATTTTTGACCCCTATTTTTTTTTTTTTTAAGTATCGGGTTAATAAAACATCAGTATTAAACAAACCATGCTGCAGTATGCTATTTTAAGCAAAAGATGTTGGAAATTTGCTTTAGAGTTCTGTTCTTGATTTTTTTTGGTGCATGAGAGAAAAGGCCTCTCCCTACCAAATTTGAATGAATTCTTTTCAAAAAGGCTCTAATTTTTTTCCCAGATATTAAATGTAAGAATAATGCCTTACATTTGTAGAGCACTTTGTGATTTTCAAAGCACTCCCCGGTAACTATGTAATTTAACCTTTACATTGACCTTGTCAGGCAGGCAAGGCAGATATTTCTGCCCTCATATTACATAAGAAGAAATTTGAAGCCCAAAAGTGAAAAGGAGGAGTGGTTGGCTAACCTCACACAGCCACGACTAGAACCTAGGTCTTAGCTTTTCTTTCTACTAGAGCATACTGCCTTTTTCTTTTTGTTAACCCCGGATTGGAGACAATCACATTTGCATTTGGATCAGTAACAATGTTGCATAATTCTTTTATTATAGATCCAGTTATCTTTTGACTGCCACATACAGACTCCCAAAAATCTCCGAAGGAAGGTGTCCTCATTACAGGAGGAGGTGGCTATTTTGGTTTCTGGTCAGTGCAGTTATTAAATATGTCCCTGGACTTATTTTACTGGTAGTTGCTGGAAAAAGTATAGCTTTCAACTCTGACATTAATATAGTGTAGACTTTTACTTGTTTGTATAGCCTGTGTTAAGCCAGGAAAGGACTATTTTGCCCACTGTTCAGATACTGAAATTGAGAACTGCAGATATATTCTACCTTAAGAAAAATTCTTTATAAAGCCATTAACTTGGAGAGGAGAGATACTCACATGACCAGAAACAATTTAAAATAATAGTGATTCTTTCACAGTTACGTTATCATCCATAAATATTCCAAAGAATGTATGGTGGATCCTAGAACAGAGGGAAAAAAAATGTGACTTGTAGATGCTACCATTTTTGAAGATAAAGCCTCTTTCATTGTAATTTAAGTAGATGTGAGGATTCTCATTTTTGAATATTTACATAGGTAAGACTTACCCCCAATGAACATGTAAAGTGAGAGACACAGGATAAGCCAAGGAGACTTAGTAAATTATCTATACACTTCTCCTAGGCATAGCTTAATAGTGATTTGATCTAACTTTTACTCTTTTTCATTTCAGCCTAGGCTGTGCTCTGAACCAGAAAGGGGTCCATGTGATTCTGTTTGACATCAGCAGCCCTGCTCAAACCATTCCAGAAGGAATTAAGTTTATATATGGAGACATTCACCACTTCCCTGATATAGAGAAAGCCTTCCAGGATGTGGATGTCACTTGTGTGTTCCATACTGCCTCTTAAAGTATAGCAGGGCAGGAGCAACTGAATCAAAACATGATCAAAGAAGTCATTGTGGGGGGCACAGACAACATCCTCCAGACTCGCAAGAGGAGAGGGGTGCCAAGATTGGTTTACACTAGCACTTTCAATGTCATCTTTAGAGGTCAAGTTTTCAGAAATGGAGATGAGTCTCTGCCTTACTTATCTCTTCACCTCCATCATGATAACTACTCTCAGACCAAATCTATTGCAGAGAAGAAGGTGCTGGAGGCCAGTGGTACAGTGCTGGAAAGAAGTGATGATATCTTGAACTTGTGCTTTGAGGCCAGCTGGCATTTATGGACTTAGAGAACAAAGGCACCTACCCAGGACAGTGAGCTACATTGAGAGAGGCCTGTTCAAATTTATGTACAGGGATCCCAGGAGCCTGGTTGAATTTGTCCCTGTGGATAACCAGGTGCAGGGTCACATTCTGGCCTCAGAGGCCCTGAAAGCTGACAAGGGCCACATTGCCTCTGGGCAGCCCTACTTCATCTCAGATGGCATACCCGGGAGCAACTTTGAGTACTTCTGGCCTTTGAGGGCTACCCGTTCCCATTCACTCATCTGCCCTTGACCTTCCTCTACTGCTTCGCTTTCCTAATAGAGATGGCCCACATCAGTTTGGGTTGACTCTACAACTTCCAGCTCTTCCTCACCTGCACTGAAGTTTACAAAACTGACATTACACATTACTTTAGCCTAGAAAAGGCCAAGAAGGAGCTAGGTTATGAGGCTTGGCCATTTGACCTCCAGGAAGTAGTTGAATGATTTAAAGCCCATTGTCACTTCTAAGAGTTGTGACTCTGAGTGTCTTGTTTGGGATGGGCTGTTAGTCTTACTCTTGGTTATAGCAGTTCTCACATGGCTGTCTTCTGTGATTCTATCACTATGGAGGAAGAGAGAAAAGTAAAGAGCCGATCACACTTGCTGAGATAATTTTCATGAAACGTGAGTTTTAAACTATAGATAGTTACAGATAGCTGGTGCCAAATTTTGGCTCCTCAAATTGCTACTTAAGAATAGATTCTTGGATTACTTCTTCATTTCTTACCTCCTTGCACTAATCCTGATGGGAGAAAAAAGAAGCAAAGATAAATTCGAAATTTTGTTTCTTGTGTTCTCCTTTAGATGAGTGCAGTAGAAGTCATTTTGGAGCTATAGACCTAAATTTACTTAAATTGGAAGTGTCTTAACCTGAATTCCTCAGAAGCCAGAAACATACTTACTTCCATTCCACAGACTCTGCGTCTACTTAGAATGGACTAAAACACACACTGATATGAGAATGGCAAAACACTAACAGGCATGAAAATGCGTGAAAAACACCAAATTGAGCCAGGTCCCAACAGACTAACCCTCTGAAGAGATGGTGACTGTTGTAGGGGAGGCATCAGCTGTTCACCGCATAAGTTTAGGAATTAGTTTTTGTCCTTTGTGATATAGGGCATTACACCTGTGTGACCACATGCTAATGTTTGATGTTTAAACAAATAGACTTTATCTAACCTCATAAGATTTTTTTGAGGATCAAATTAAACATGGCACATAAAGTGCTATTCAACACAGTTAAGCCATTATTTTTATTAACATTGTTACTACACGTTCCTTATGAGGATTTTCTTCCTCGGGGGTGTTCTTTATAGAGGGGGCTGTTGCTGCTAACCTTTCTGGAATGCCGTTGTGGTGTGCCCTCCAAGTCTGTAACAAATGTATTCGAGTATACTCAGTATAAAGTTTTGGTCTCTGAGGATAGATTGAAGTTTAGGAAACAGCTACAAAACTGATGATTAAGGAAGATGATTAAGCTGATGATGCCATGTCCAATTAAAAATGAAGGATTTGTAAACTAATGGACGGGTTTTCTTAGTGGGAAGAATTTTGGTTCTCTAAAGGCAATTTCCAATGAGGAGTGTTTTGAACAATGGCTGTGTTGAGTAGCCACCCTCGGGGCCTGCCTTGGAAGACATTCAAGTTGTCCTGCTGGACCGGAACCAAAGTGGAAAGAAGATAGACAGCCTTCACCCCTCCATGATTCCAGCTACCAAAAGGACAGTATTAGAACATTATAAAACATTATAGCTTGCTGTGGAAAGTAATGTTACAGTTGTTCTGAGAGTATGTAGAAGGAGGATGCTAGATGAACAGTCCCGAGTGAATGTTGCTTGGATGTTTTGGAAAAAGAGCTCACCTTGATACCAGAAGATATGCAACCATGAATGTTTTATGTGGCCTTCACCAAGTAACTGAAGCCTCTTATGCCTTAGTTCCCTCATTTAGGAAATGGGAACGACTGTATTTGCCCCCTCTATAAACCCACCTACCCACCTCACACGGTTTGTTGTGGTAGGGTGAAAATACTTTTAATATATAAATTGCAGCATAAACGTGGTGGTAGTGATTGTTTTGGGTGAAATATTTTTGGAGTCTTATAAGATGCTTTTGCTTTTTAGTCTGGAGGTAACATGAATGAGCATCTATAGCATATCTAACATTGCAGGTGCTATGGGGCAGGTTTCTCTGCCCTTTACAGACTTACAGTCTAGTAAGGCCATGGTGTGTCCATATGAGAAGGTCACTGATAGACCAGATAAGTACAATAAAACATCCATTGCCATTGAGAGGTATCACAGACTTTCAAAATATGTTTTTAATGAAGTTCTTTAAAAGAATGATAGATACTTCCCCGTTTTCTCAAATCAAGTATGCTGAGCATAGTAGAGTTTTGCTTATTTTTGGTTTTCTTTTCCACAGTCAAGATATTTCAGTGAAATTCAGGAGCAATATCTGGGCTTTATTGTCATCCAAGTACAAGACATTTGGCCATTCTACAACGTTTGACACAATCGTCCACTCTCTCCTTGAAACATAGTCCATTTACTCACACTCTTCTGGCCTTTCTCTTTGTATTACCTATTGTTACATAACAAATTACCCCAAGACATTATCTTAAAGCAACAAACATTGCCTCCTAGTTTCTATGGGTCAGGTATCTGAGTGCAGCTTAACTGGGTAGCTTTTGCTTAGGATCTCTCTTGACGGTCACCTCTTCGTGTTGGCTGGCACTGCAGTCACCTGAGAGCTTGAATGAAACTGGAGCATCTACTTTCAAGATGGGTCATCCACACAATTGTTGGCAGGAACCCTCAGGTCCACACCATGTGGGCATCTCTATAAGACTGCTTGAATGTCCTGACATGGCAACTAGTTTTCCCCAGGGCAGATGATCCAAGACAGCAAGGTGGAAGCTGCAGTGTCTTTCATGACTTAGCCTCAAGTACACACTCTCACTCCACAATATACTGGTTACACAGGTCAATCCTACTCAGTGTGGGAGGGAATTACCCAAAGATGTGGATACCAGAATGTAAGGAACATTAGGGGCCATCTTGGAGTCTGGGCTCCTGGCTCCACCCTCTGAAATCATCTTTCCTTTTCCATGAAAGGTAGCCCATATTTATAGCTATATAGCCTGCTTCTACCAGGTAGAATTTGGGGGGGCCCAAAAGCCTCTTTACATATTGTGCTGTATCTCTTTCAGTTCAAGCTGATACTGCTTTGTAAATATAATAATTTCGAGTACTATATGTATCCCCTGTTAGTCTTATCACACTTCATCAGGCAAAACTCACACCCACGAATTTCTTTGAGGTAAGTCCTTCTCTACCTTGGACTTCTGCTCAGATTGCTGAGGGACAATACCCTTAAGATTCTTATTGTCGAAACAGCTCTCTGAGGTACCACCTTAGGTCTCTCTGAGGTCTTAAATGGTTTTATAGTTACAGCCTCAGGCATGCTCTGTCATCTCTACAATAGCACATTAGCTACACATTACCTATTCCGTGTGGGAGGAGACCACACAAGGACATGAATGCCAGGAGGTGGGGATCATTAAAGGCCATGTTGGAGTCTGATACCACACTCCTTCATCTCCTCGGTTCTCTTACCTCCTCCACTCCCACTTTAAATGGTCGATTTCTTCAGTGCTCAGAACTAGGCCCCCACACTTTCTCCATAAGTGATCTTGTCTAAGCCCCTGGCTTTAATTTCCATCTCTATTCCAAACATATACCACTACATTTATAGTTCTAGCCCAGACCATTCTTCTGCACTCCAGACCCATCTAACTACCTCTGCATCTCCGTCTGGATATTTCACATGTACTTTTCAGTCAGCATTCAAAATGGAATTCAGTCCCATCAAATTCTTACAGGCTTTCATTCCTTAGCAAATGTCACCTGTATCATTGAATTTCTCATGCCAGAAATCAGGGATAATCTAATCTCTGTCTCCTCTTAACTTGACACACCTAACCTGCCTTTAAGCTCGTTGATTCTACACTCTGCTAATGCTCAAAGTTGCCCCGTATACAGGTGTTAACCTCTCTCCCCTAAACTCCAATAATAACCTCTTTTCTCTTCCACCTGCATCCACTCTTGCCTCCCTTCAATCCATTCTCCACATGCTAAGCAGAGTGATGCTATAAAGATGTAAATTTGTGTCACTTCCCTGCTCAAAACTCTCCTTGAGTTCAGATTGAAAATCTTTGATGTGACCTAGGAGGCCTTACCTGAATCAGGCCCCTGCCTACTGCTCCATGCTCATCTCAAGTCATACTTCTTTGCCAAAACTACACCGGTTTCTTGCAGGTTTCTGAGTTCTAAGTTCCTCAGGACTCCCACTCTTTTTTTTTTTTTTAACTGTATAATGTTTATTTCATATTTTAGTTTAAATCTCTTTCCAGAGGCCTTCCATGATCGCAACAATTTAGGTTTGGTCCTCCTGCTACAAATTCTTATAGCACACTACTTTTCTTTTATAGCCTTTATCACAAGCTGTAATAGTAATTATTTGTGTAATGCTGGTAAGCTCCCTGAAAGCAGGAGCTTCATCTTGCTTACTACTGTATCCCTACTGCCTAACACAAAACAGGAGCTCAGTATTTGTTGAGTGAATGCTATTTTCCCCCTTTAAAAAAAATTTTTTTTTTTTTGGTTTCTAATTTACTTTTTCTAATCTGTTGAAGACTGGGGGAAAAATAGCCATTGTGCTAGAATTATGTGTAAACTAAGTCAAGATGAGATGAGGCCATTCTCCATGTGACATGGTGGAGTTATCAAACGCTGTAAGATGTTCAGAGAAAGGGGAGGGATGTGGATTGAGTGGAAAGTTATTTCTGCTCTCTCCACATCTCAGCTGAAAACTGACCACTTTAAGGAACTCAGTCTATTTTCTGAAAGCTAACTCCCTTCCTTTCTAAGGCCAGGAGATATTGCTGTTAAGGAATTTCCTTAGCTCTAGGGTTCCCAGCTGCCCACACCTGCCATCAAGCTTGGATTGAATTCCCATACCTGCATAAAATTATGAATGCTTGTGCTTGTGCATGTGGGGACACCCCTAGACACCTGGACATAAGCCACCCAGCACTGCCACCCCAAGATGGGCAGTTATCCATTAGCCCGATGGAGGATCACATCACTGGACAAAGAGCCGTGTAGTGGAGCACAAAGGTAATGCCCAAACTGCCCATGCCTTAAAAAAAAAAAGAGGGGCCTAGCAGGCCTGTTCAAATATTTGGTTTCTTTACTGCTTTTCTGGTCAAGGTTGGCAGATGGTGGAACGTTAGGAAAAGTAGCCATTACTATAGGCAAATAACTAATTCTAGCACCACGTTACGTAAGTTATAATATTTCTCAAGCCTGCAGAATAAGCTTTAAAATTCTTTTCAAGAAAAGGTTTTATTTCCCTCAATCACCTAACTTGGTGATGATGAGAAAGCCTGTATCGCTTTGTCATAGATTTAATGTTTACTAACATTGTCGCGGCATCTCTGACTTGAATTCCTTTCCAAATCCCCGGGAGCTCACCTAGCCTCAGAGATCAGATAATAGAAGCAGCCTGCGAAATTCTACCCCCAGGCCCCACCCAGCTGTGTACCCTGGGGCTAATGGCCCCCTTGTTAGCTAGCGTTGGCAGCCAACACCAGCAGTTAGTGTCTTTTTAAAATTGTCACTGTTTGCTAGCATCCCTTGCTTCAGAGAATGACACCCCATTCCCCTTTATGATGAGGGAACCCCATTCCCAGACCTTCCATGGGGTTGACCTTCTGATTGGCAAGGCCTGGCCAATCAGAAGACTGCTGTCCTTCTGACCGCAGTCATTGGGACAAGGTGGACCAATCAGCGTCCTCTCCTCAACTTTTCTCCGGGGCCTGGGTGGAGAAAGTTCTTTCTGTGGTGGTCGCTTCCTCGGGAGGTTAGGCTTTGGGGTTGCTGCAGGCTCTCCTATGGCGAAGGACATACCGAGCTCTGATAATGTTGTTTGGGCTCCGGCCTCCTGCCGTGAATTAAGAACAGCGGAACCAAGAAACAGAGAGAGAAGGTCTTTGAAGACATCATTGGGGCTCTGCCACCCAGCCATGCCCAAGGCGAACTTCACCCTGGATCACCTTGTCCTGTGAGTCTTCATACATTTTCTTTTCTGCTTAGTCTTTTGAGTTGGATTTTTCTCCATGAATTGGAAAAGGTCTTTGCTTCTAGTCTCCACAGTCCACTCCTGGCACAGGTGATCACAATCTGTGGTTTCCAAGGGCACTCATTCTCCATTCACCTGTGTGCTGTCTTCCTTCCAAAAGGGGCCGTCTTTTAGCCCCTGGGGAACTGAACATTTGCTGGAGTTCTTCCAGAATTGAACTCATCTCCTTTTCCAGAATCATATATATTGGGCTGGACCCACCTTTTAGAGTCTGATTCAAACTCTCCTGTTCTATGACAAGAAAATGTCTTGACAAAGTGATTTCTTACCCCAGAATTTTGGCATCCCGTGAGGACATGTCTATTTTGTCACTTTCTATACATAGAGAACACAGAACAGTCCCTTCATCTGCCCAGTAAGTGCTTGTGGGTTGGCCGAATGCATTTACCAGCCAGGTGTTTTCATCTGAATTTATGACTCTGATGTCCCCCAGTTATCCCTTCCTTTAAGTCTCTAACTCCCAGACCTACCTGAAAATAAGAATACTGGAGACCCAAGTTTAAAAAAAAAAAGAAAACAAACACCATTATTTAGTACCGTATTGTTATCTACAGCCATCATGCTGCACGTTAGATTTCTAGATTTATTTTAGGTGCTCTCATCACAAAAGAGGTAACTGTGTGAAGAGAAATGTTAATGAGCTTGACTGTAGTAATCATTTCACTTTCTATATGTGTATCAAATCATGTTGTACCTTAAATATATACAATTTTATTTTAAAAAGAACATAGAGTGCAGAGGGGAGATGTCATGCAGAATAGCAGAGTGGGCAGCTCTGGGGGCCAGTCCTTTCACCAGAACAACCAGTAAACTGGGAGGGAGGAAATGATCAGAACCAACAATTTCAGAACTCTTAATGTTACATCTACTTTACTGCCTTAAAAATATATGTGCAGACTCTAAACTCTTCCCCTGGCAGTTCTGATTCGCAAGGTTTGTGTGGGTTGGGTGTCCTCCCGGTGTTTCTTATCTCCCAACAAGGAGACGCAATGCTGCCAAACACCAAACATGCGCTCCCTTTGCAACAAGCTAAGTGAGAGGGTCCTGAATTCTCTATTGCTCTCCCCTTCCCAGTGCTTTCCCACAGCAGGTACTTGGCACACCTTCGCTGAATGAATGCATGGGGAGAGGGGACCTCCAAAAGGACCTCCCTGTTCCTCCTTTCTGCAGGCCCAGTTGTTGTTTGTTGACTAACAGTGCCACATCTCAGTGCTGACTTCTCTAGACTCCTAGAACCTTTTTCTTTTGGCCAAAGGGCTCCTGTTATGACCCATCCAGCTCAGCCTGGTTACCTGATCATTTAGCACTAAATAGCCATTTTCTTTTGAAAATCTCACCTGAAATGGAGTCAGCCAGACCACAGCATCTCTAGGCTGGGCAAATTTAGATATTACTCTTTTGTATTTTA
>NW_011888810.1:1603562-1614174 GCF_000151845.1 Pteropus vampyrus
GAGGGTCCTGAATTCTCTATTGCTCTCCCCTTCCCAGTGCTTTCCCACAGCAGGTACTTGGCACACCTTCGCTGAATGAATGCATGGGGAGAGGGGACCTCCAAAAGGACCTCCCTGTTCCTCCTTTCTGCAGGCCCAGTTGTTGTTTGTTGACTAACAGTGCCACATCTCAGTGCTGACTTCTCTAGACTCCTAGAACCTTTTTCTTTTGGCCAAAGGGCTCCTGTTATGACCCATCCAGCTCAGCCTGGTTACCTGATCATTTAGCACTAAATAGCCATTTTCTTTTGAAAATCTCACCTGAAATGGAGTCAGCCAGACCACAGCATCTCTAGGCTGGGCAAATTTAGATATTACTCTTTTGTATTTTAAAACTCATACACACCAAGAAAGATACCTTTGTCATTGAACTCAAGTAATTATGACTGAGGCAAAATCTACCTCAAGAAATGACATATAGCCAAGTGACCTGGGCAAGTGGCTTTCAGCCAACAAGGGGTTTATATGAAGTAATTTGCAATGTTTATTTTTAACAGAACTGGTTGAGGCATGCAAGTAATCTAAAAATTCTGTGTTTGTAGGAATTTAATCCTGGCAAATATTCTAGATGTCTTTTCCCCTAGACCTGCAGGGGAGCCTATTACAGATCTAAAAGTAAAATACTTTATTACCAAAATATATTTTAAAATGTTATGAGAATGAGTCGTCTTGTGCACTTAAGCATCCCTAAGAGCCGAGTGTCCTGACTAGAGAATATGCGTCTGAAATGTTCCCCAGCTTTAAAGAAGAATGATTTGCTGTGTTGCTGGGGCAATTACAACATCCGCCACTGATTTATGGTCAAATAACTGCCAGTGGTATTTTGCTTCTGGATCTGTTCAACATTGGGATAACAATGGATATATACTTCATTGACTAAATTGCTCAAAAACAATCATTCTTAATAGTTGCTACAATTTTTTGAGCGTTTCCATACTATATGTAAGGCTATTTTCTTAAGCTCATTTAGTTCTCTCGATGACATTAAGTAGTAGGTACATGTTTTTCCAGTTTACATGTGAGGAAATGGAGGTTTAGAGAGGTAGAGAATCTTGCTCAAGGTCACCCAAAATCACTCGACTAGGGAGTGGGAGAGCTTGGATTTGAGCTAGGTCCATTGGAATCCAGACATCAAACTCTTGACTACCACGTCTGAGGTGGCTTTATGGTTTTAGCCTGATACTATTCAATGCCAAACGTCACCCAAACTGCATTTACAATGGGAAAAAAAAAACCACAAACGTTTATTTACATTATGTGTTGCAAAAAAACATGTAACTGTATATAGTGGTTTTTACTGCGCAACCTCATAGGTTACAGTAACAAGAAAAGCATTGGTTTACCACGTGAACGAGTGTAATGGGGCCGGCGTGTGGCACGCGCATATGTATGTAGGTTAATCTAAAATTAGACTCAAAGTAAGAATGGAATGTAAGAGCCCTAATAACACATAGGACATCCTCCAAGAACAGTCGATTTGCTTTTGTACCTAATCATATACTGACTGGTCATATTGTACATGTCCTAATCTCCTCTCTCCAAGTCGACATTCTAAAACAGTCTTGAGAGCGGAACCCATGTTTTATTCAGTTGATTGATATTTGCCTCTCCAGCAGTTTCTTGCTTCATTCTGGGCACAGAGCACTGGCCTAATTTAAAAAAAAAAAAAAAAAAATCTGCCAAAGTAATAAAAATGCAAAGTCCAACTTGTAGATACCCTTAGAAATTCTCCTACAGAAAGGTAGATTTTTTAAATGCTTCTGAGGTTTCTCTAAGCACTAGGAAAACCTTAGACCTTTAGTCCAAGTGGAAATGAATTCTTCGGTGGTGGGTGACTGTGACCTCTCAATGCTCAAGGGACTCGCGTGTGCTTGCACTTCCTTAGCCAGGATCTGTCTCTTGCAATTCAACTTCCAGCATATTTTCCCCTCATCTGTAAAGTGGACATAATACATTCCCTCCTCATCTCACAGGGGAGCCTGTGTGGTAAATGGCATGGAGGCCCTTTTGTAACCTGCAAAGAACTAATGCACATAGATCCTTAATTAATAGTGGTTCCACTGGGAGAGGCTGAAGGGTTTGGAGGGGAAGCTAATGTGTGCGGGAAAAGATATGAGGCATGCCGGTTGAGTTAGAGGCATTCATGTGGAACGCTCAGTAAGAAATTAGCAGTGTGGGACTAGAATTTGAAAACAGGGTGTTCAGATAGTGATGGTACTAATGAAAACATTTCATTGATTCACTGCTATGTAACAGGTACTAATTTGTTTACTGTGGTTTTAAATACCTCAAATCAATGATGTTTTGAGCTCTAAACTGAAAAAAAATTTTTTTTTCAAGTTACAGAGTAGATTATACCATGCTGAAAAAGAAAATGGTAATCTTTTCCACTCTTTAAATTTTGATGTATTTAAACACTCAAAATGGTGTGTGTCGGTTTTAAACCACATTGGGCTGAAAAGCCAACTCAGAACGACATATCTGTTAAGTTCTTAATTCTATACATTCAGAATACTTCTCTTTAGGTTTTTTTTTGCTATAGTAAAACAAAGGAAGTTGTTTTATTTTTTTGACATTTATATAGTTTGCATGAATACGTTTTCCTTGTAAAAAGTTAAAACACTGCAAATAAGGCCAAAGAACCCTTTTACCCACATGCCCCAAATTCTGTTTATATATTTATGTGGAAAATAAGGCGGAAGTGTTTGTTTTTCCCCAAACTATTGTCTGCTGCTCCACATTTCCTTCTGCTACTTGTGTTTCTCACTAAATAGACATCATGATGATCTACTGATAATAGTATATAGGTAGATATTTGTATATTAGTATTCCTCATTTGCTGACATAGGTATGAAGGTATATAAATATGGTGACTATATGTTCCAGTTTGCCCAGGACCATTCCAATTTTAATGCCTGTAGTCTCATCTTAATTTTTTAATAGTGTCTCCTTTTTAATGTGTCCCATTTTGCATAAATTGTATGGTCACCCTATTATATAAGACACTATAATTATATAAAGAATTAAGTATTTCTCATAATACATGTATTAGAAGTTATTGTGAACTATATGTAAGGCTATTTTCTTAAGCTCATTTAGTTCTCTCGATGACATTAAGTAGTAGGTACATGTTTTTCCAGTTTACATGTGAGGAAATGGAGGTTTAGAGAGGTAGAGAATCTTGCTCAAGGTCACCCAAAATCACTCGACTAGGGAGTGGGAGAGCTTGGATTTGAGCTAGGTCCATTGGAATCCAGACATCAAACTCTTGACTACCACATCTGAGGTGGCTTTATGGTTTTAGCCTGATACTATTCAATGCCAAACGTCACCCAAACTGCATTTACAATGGGAAAAAAAAACCACAAACGTTTATTTACATTATGTGTTGCAAAAAAACATGTAACTGTATATAGTGGTTTTTACTGCGCAACCTCATAGGTTACAGTAACAAGAAAAGCATTGGTTTACCACGTGAACGAGTGTAATGGGGCCGGCGTGTGGCACGCGCATATGTATGTAGGTTAATCTAAAATTAGACTCAAAGTAAGAACGGAATGTAAGAGCCCTAACAACACATAGGACATCCTCCAAGAACAGTCGATTTGCTTTTGTACCTAATCATATACTGACTGGTCATATTGTACATGTCCTAATCTCCTCTCTCCAAGTCGACATTCTAAAACAGTCTTGAGAGCGGAACCCATGTTTTATTCAGTTGATTGATATTTGCCTCTCCAGCAGTTTCTTGCTTCATTCTGGGCACAGAGCACTGGCCTAATTTAAAAAAAAAAAAAAAAAAATCTGCCAAAGTAATAAAAATGCAAAGTCCAACTTGTAGATACCCTTAGAAATTCTCCTACAGAAAGGTAGATTTTTTAAATGCTTCTGAGGTTTCTCTAAGCACTAGGAAAACCTTAGACCTTTAGTCCAAGTGGAAATGAATTCTTCGGTGGTGGGTGACTGTGACCTCTCAATGCTCAAGGGACTCGCGTGTGCTTGCACTTCCTTAGCCAGGATCTGTCTCTTGCAATTCAACTTCCAGCATATTTTCCCCTCATCTGTAAAGTGGACATAATACATTCCCTCCTCATCTCACAGGGGAGCCTGTGTGGTAAATGGCATGGAGGCCCTTTTGTAACCTGCAAAGAACTAATGCACATAGATCCTTAATTAATAGTGGTTCCACTGGGAGAGGCTGAAGGGTTTGGAGGGGAAGCTAATGTGTGCGGGAAAAGATATGAGGCATGCCGGTTGAGTTAGAGGCATTCATGTGGAACGCTCAGTAAGAAATTAGCAGTGTGGGACTAGAATTTGAAAACAGGGTGTTCAGATAGTGATGGTACTAATGAAAACATTTCATTGATTCACTGCTATGTAACAGGTACTAATTTGTTTACTGTGGTTTTAAATACCTCAAATCAATGATGTTTTGAGCTCTAAACTGAAAAAAAATTTTTTTTTCAAGTTACAGAGTAGATTATACCATGCTGAAAAAGAAAATGGTAATCTTTTCCACTCTTTAAATTTTGATGTATTTAAACACTCAAAATGGTGTGTGTCGGTTTTAAACCACATTGGGCTGAAAAGCCAACTCAGAACGACATATCTGTTAAGTTCTTAATTCTATACATTCAGAATACTTCTCTTTAGGTTTTTTTTTGCTATAGTAAAACAAAGGAAGTTGTTTTATTTTTTTGACATTTATATAGTTTGCATGAATACGTTTTCCTTGTAAAAAGTTAAAACACTGCAAATAAGGCCAAAGAACCCTTTTACCCACATGCCCCAAATTCTGTTTATATATTTATGTGGAAAATAAGGCGGAAGTGTTTGTTTTTCCCCAAACTATTGTCTGCTGCTCCACATTTCCTTCTGCTACTTGTGTTTCTCACTAAATAGACATCATGATGATCTACTGATAATAGTATATAGGTAGATATTTGTATATTAGTATTCCTCATTTGCTGACATAGGTATGAAGGTATATAAATATGGTGACTATATGTTCCAGTTTGCCCAGGACCATTCCAATTTTATGCCTGTAGTCTCATGTTAATTTTTTAATAGTGTCTCCTTTTTAATGTGTCCCATTTTGCATAAATTCTATGGTCACCCTATTATATAAGACACTATAATTATATAAAGAATTAAGTATTTCTCATAATACATGTATTAGAAGTTATTGTGAAGTGGTTTTGAGGGGGAAATATCATTTTGTATATATATATAGTAGAATGTATTAGGACATCCTAAATTCTGAGTATGCAGCAATATAATCTACCAACACTGAAATGCCAGTAAAAATGACTTAGCTAAAGAAAATTTTATGTATACGTGTTTGTCAGTGATCCTTTTATGTAACTAGCAGCAAAACACATCTGGTGGAAAAGAAGGTAATCTGACATGTGGTAGTATGAAAGCAGACACTGGCACTGTATTTTATTGAATGCTGGTAACAGAAAAAATCCATGGCATAAAAGATATTCAAAGGAATTCCTTTATAGTACATGCTAAATAAAGCATATACCAGTAAAAATTGGTAAAGCCATGTAGCAAACAAAAATAAAACATTTGAATACATTCCTCTGTCAGTAGCCACTGTGCTTGTGGAAAAATAAATATTTCAGTAAATATTGGTACCAGTTATGTAGCACAATGATACACTTGAAAGAATTCCTATATCAACCTTATGAATGCAGTAAAATAAATTCTTTCACAGCATACTGTAGTAGTCAAGCAACAATGAAAACTTCAATGAATTCAAATGGAACTTGATATTTCAATAGCTATAGTAACCTAAGTCCAGCAGTATTCGTAAACTGCATCATAAATGTTTTACTCTTTAAGTTTTTCTAAAAACCTTAAAAGCCATCTGCTCTGCCCCAGTATAATTCTCCTTATAAACAGCCATCACTTCATTAGTAGTGGAGTCAATAATAGCTTCAAACAATTTATTGTCCTTCTTGATAATGTGATTATCCTAGAAATACACTGCCTCAAATTTGTGAAACATTAAGACACACCCTGCTCAGGCCAGCCCTTAGGGACTGAGGTGTTCAGAGCAGGTGGAAACTGCTGGCCTTGACCCCACCCCGGGCTGCTCTAGATGCCTGTAGTTCCCCAGGAATGAGAAGAGCTCTGTTTCTATGTGCACATTGGAACTTTCCAAACTTGTGTTGGTGCTACGTCTACCTCTCCCACCGCCAATCTCCCAGAGTCACCAGCATGACTCAGCTACCTCCAAGGGTGAGATCTGTGAGCTGGGAGGTCTAACTCCTGGACTGCCTTTCTGCTCCCCACCACGGGGACACCTGCCAGGCTGGCTGCAAGGAAGGAGCCTCAGTATGTGAGCTTGGTGGCTCCCAGTCTAGGTCTTACCTTTGTAACATGGGACCACTGGGAGCATGATACTCACTGAAGCAGAAAGTAGGGTGGCGATTGCTGGGGGCTGGGGGAGGGGGAGATGGGGAGTCGTTCAGTGGGTATAAAGTTTTAGTCATGCATGATGAAAAATTTCTAGGAATCTATATAACACCACTTATGGTTAACAATACTGGACTATACACTTAAAAATTTAAGAGGGTAGATCTTGTGTTTTTTTAATACAAAAAAAGTCCTCTTTGTTTTCTTCCTGTTAAACTTTTTAAAAAAATTTCTCTGTTATTCAGTTTTCTAGTTTGGTGCACATTGTTCTCTTTTTCTTGAATGTTTGGTAAAAGTTGCCCATAACGTCATCTGGAGTTGATGCCACCTAGGGGACAATCTTTGGCTGCTATTTCTGTTTCTTTGTAATTAGATTAGTCAGATTTCTAGCAATTCCTGGACATTTAGTCATTTTAATTTTGATATATTATCGCCTATTTGTCTGTGCTCCCAAATGTCTTAATGGAGAGTTTAGTCTTTTCCTTTTTCAATCTCCTCTATAGTAATAAATGCTCATTTAAAAAAACTCCTGGTGCTGTTCCTTTGTGCTTTCTTTTTTTCTTAATTTATCTATTTTATCGGTCTTTTTTTAAAAGAACTGTTTTATCGAATTTTATTAGATTTTAGTTATCTGCTTCATGAATTTATTTTATGTTAATTTCCTGTTTTATGTTTGAGGGTTTTTTCCTAGCCTCTAGGTTAAAAGTTCAGATCATTTATTTGAACTTTTTCTTGTTTTAGAATAAATTCACTTAAAGCTTTAATTTTCTGAGCAGAAATTTTGTCCCTTTTTAACCTAAACAATAATTTAGAAATAGGTTTTAAAATTTTCAAGTATAAGCACTTTGCGGGGATATCTTTGTGACTTCCATGTGGCAGTGAATTTGGACTTGTATAAGAGCAATTAAAATAGTTTTTCTCCCCACCCCCATCTCCGTGGCTTGGTATAATCAATATTTGTAAATGTGCTGTGCCTGAACCAAATGTATTCTCTGGTTGCAAAGTTCAGTGAGTGTTAGCAGGAACATATGTGTGCATTTGACTGAATTTGTAACTTGTATTATTCTGAATCTATGTCTTTATGATATGTTAACCTAAAAGTAAAAAGCCAAAGTAACAGGCAACAAGCATTTATTTGAGATTAAAAAAAAGAAGAAGAAAAGAAAAGCTATTAGGGAAGCACTGATTCAGGCAGAAACCCAAATAGTGTTCCAAGTAGGAGACAAAGACAAAGGGTATTTATGAGAAAGGGGAGGGGAACAGTGACACCAGGAAAAGGAAGGCATTTCTGTCGGTGCAGATAAATTAACATAGGGATCTTAATTCTAAACAATGTTTTTAATTTTCAGTCCAGTAGCCATCAGTCCAGTAGTCACAATATTTGCTTTTTGTTATCTTTGCAAGCAGTCGTTTGGGACATAATGTTGTTTTAGGCCTAGCCCAAGGGTTATTTTGCCCTGCTTTAACATTCCAAAGGTTTGAGGTATAGACGTTCAAGGCAGTTCCTCTGGGATGGCAGCTCTAACTCCATTTTAAAGTGGCTCCTTTACGATTATTTTATGATTCTGTTTCAAACTATAGTTTTCTTGAGAGGACTCTTAGTCCCTAACTATAGTTGTGAAGTTGTTGATTTTCTTTCTTGATCTGCTTTGTTTTTCCAAACTATACTGTGAAAAGTATAAAGGTTTGTGTTTGTTAGTTTGTTGGTGCAGTGTTCTTGTTTTCAATGTAAAACATTACCTTTCTTAGTGGTACCTACCTTATACTATAATTTATCTGATACTAATGCTGTACCAATTATCTTTTTATTAGAATTTACCTGGTATACCTTTTTTATACTTTATTTTTCCTTCTTTCCTTTTTTTTGAAAATAAAATTGAAAAAGAAAATGAAAAGAATATAATAGCATTTTCTCACTACCCATAATTACTAGCTGCTAACATTGTACACTATTTCTTTTAGTCTCAATCTCTCTCCCTCTGATTCACTGCCTCCTGATGCAGGCAGGGCAAATTTCCCCGAGTTGGGGGGAGACCAAGCCCCGCTCCGAGAGAAAAGAGTCCTTTGGTGGAGAGTATAGAAAGAATTCAACACACACGCCAAAGTTAGAGTCAAGAGGAAGGTTTATTAGAAAAAGGATAACACTCCACTTGTTGCGGGATTCTGGAACGGAGAGACGGGGCACCGAAGCTATAAGCAGAAAGCAGTGTTTATTGATGCCGGTACCAGCTCAGTGGATTCTCATCCAAAGGCTGAGCCCCAGCTGTAACATAACAGGCAGGTTTACACAGTCTTGTCGTTCCTACACAGCTACAGATATGAAGAAGAACATTAATTGGTTGGCAAGCTATGAAAAACCTGACATCAGCCAGAGAGTCCTTGAAGTGGGGGGAGGGCAGTCAGGAAAGAACTCGAGCAGGAAATGGGCAGGCGAGGTCAGGCCGCCACATTCCCCCCATTCGATGCTTGGACCCAGGACTAGGCCAAAGAGCGTCATCTCCTTCTAACTTTTGGTTTAGAGATGGGTACCTCCATAGCATGAGGACTTTGGCTACAGTTTTTCTTTGTACTACACCCTCTATGGGGTGGGAGGGGAGGGGTTGACCAGATAACAAGAGGCAACAGGCATTGGAGGAGGAGGCAGGTCCTGAGGAGGAGGAGTACTATCCCAACTAAGGTCTTAAAGCCACCGACAGTAGAGAACCAGCCTCCAAAGAGGTTACTAGTGTCCCATCTTTTCCAACTTTGGACGGGCACATGAGCTTTTTTCCCAATATTGGTAGCTATGGCAGTCACAGCTTTGCTATTGTCATCTGTTTTGAGGCAACAATGAGTCTGGTTAAACTTTCCTCACATTCCTCCTCCTCCTGCTAATAGATAATCTAAGGCTAGGCAGTTTTGGTAGGTAGCTGACCGCATCTGGGATTGTTGTCTGGCTAGAAGCTCTAAGTCTCATTGGTTATGAACTCAAGAACGGCTTGTAATCTAATGATCCAGTTAAGCATGTATATAGGGGTCTGGTAACCCCAGCTCCCCTCTTGGGCTCAAGTTGCAGGGCCGTGGTATTGGATAATCTTATCTTCCCCCAATGTTTGTTGTCTCCCTATTTCAAGTGATCTCTTAGTTCTGGCCTTTAAATCTTGACATAGGGGGAACACCTAGCTCATTTCCTCCTTGGTCAGGTAGAAGGAAGAAACCAGGCTAAATGCTATCAACGGTGCAACTTCCCTTCCAGTTCGTTGGAAACTGAGTATAAACCCACTTTCCACAAATCTAGAAGAGTCCATCGGGTGCTTTCCAGCTTTTGGGGTTGGTGGAATTAAGGTTTTCCCAGAACATGCCGATAGCTGAGATGGCATGGAAGGGGTTACAGACCATGCCATTTTCTACAGTACAGTTTGTGACAGTCGGGTTTGGGTTGAGAGAGTGGCACAAGGAGGAGTTAGCTGCAGTATTACTGGCCCAATACCAGGAAGGAGCCTTGGGCCACCAGCTTAGGTCTGTGTGATTTAAAAATAACATTCTTTTACATGAGGTTTTTTCCAACCCACTGAGTGTATCCTGGACCTATCCAGCCAAGACATTCTTCCCCTACCACTTCTGAGGAGAGGACCCAGCCCTGGGGTCGAACCTCTTCACAGCAAGCCACCGTGTGGCTCCACTGGAGGAGGTAAAAGGCATCTAGGCTAGTTCCCTTCTAAGGCATATTCACTCATGTGTACTCCTCTACAAACCCAGCATTTAGTGACACCAAGTTCATGGGCTATCCTCTCAGCTAGGTCAACAAAACAAAGAGATTCTTACCTAGGTTTTGGTTCAAGGCTGCCAAAATACATTCGTGGGCTTTGAGGCCTAGGAGATAGTATAGGCTTAGATGAGATTGGATTATGTGACCATTGGACAATTCCTCTGACTGCTGGGCCCTCTGCATGGTTATGGACCTTTCCCCCGCTTGAGGTCCATCGCCAACACGCTCAAATTTCCCCTAATTTTTCAGGCTCTTGGCAGGATTGGCCACTCTCAGATTTAACCTTTATGTACCCCATCCAATATTGAAATCCCCGATGAGTGCAGAGCGTGGCATTTAGGGCACACCCTTTGGGTAGGCCGGTTACGGAAGTGAAGCCGGTGGCAATGTTGGACCCTA
>NW_011888810.1:1615384-1631280 GCF_000151845.1 Pteropus vampyrus
CCCCTAATTTTTCAGGCTCTTGGCAGGATTGGCCACTCTCAGATTTAACCTTTATGTACCCCATCCAATATTGAAATCCCCGATGAGTGCAGAGCGTGGCATTTAGGGCACACCCTTTGGGTAGGCCGGTTACGGAAGTGAAGCCGGTGGCAATGTTGGACCCTATCCTGTACCTTTGCATGCAGTGGGTATAAGGGGAAGAAGAGGTGGGGAGACTGGCTCCACACATGTGGCAGAGTAGGAGGAGAAGGAAAAGGGTCTTTAGGGGTGCCATCTTGGTGCAACATCGTCCTCAGGCTTCTGCCGTGCATAGATGGGTCAGCTTCCAGTGCAACCAAAGCAGGGCCGAGGTCTTACCCTTGGTCTGTCGGCGCAGGTTGCCTTGAGGGGCTCAGAAGAGTCTGGAACACATTCCCACTCTGCAGCTGCAGGTTTAAGTCTGCCGTGATGTATCCAGGGCATTATTTCAGCAATCTTAACTGCAGTGGGGGTAGATACAATGACAGTAAAGGGGCCTCTCCACGGGGATTTTAGGGGCTGAATGTTCCACTCTTTCACCCAGTCTCCTGGCTTAAAGGAATGAACTTCAGTGGTTAAGCTGACAGGGAGCCTTTCTCTAACCTATTGGTTGAGAGTCTGAAAGGTGGTCCCTAGGGCTTGAAGCTGTTGTCTCAGAGTCAGTTCACCTATTTCCTTGAGATCTCCTCATAGTCCTTTAATGAGTGGTGGTGGCCGCCATACAGGATCTCATTGGGGCTAACCTGATTCTTATTAGTGCCATGGGGAGAACTTTGTCCCAATGTAGATGTCTCTCCTGACATAGTTTTCCTAAATGAGTCTTAAGGGTCCTGTTCATGCATTCCACCTGTCCTGAATTTTGTGGTCAATAGGCAGTATGCAGTTTCCATTTAATATTTAAATTCTTGGCTGTACTATTTCTGCTACAAAGGCTGGCCCATTATCTGAGCCAATGGTAATTAGTAAGCCAAATCGTGGAACAATATCTCAGAGGAGCAGTCTGGCTACTTCTCAGGCCTTCTCAGTAAGGGTCACATAAGCCTCTACCCAGCTGGAATAGTTGCATACAAAGACCAAGAGATACTTGAGGCCCCGTGATTAAGGCATTTCAGTGAAGTCTACTTCAAGTTCCTCATGGGGGTGCCACCGACACTTTGGACCCTCGGTGGGGCACATGGCCCTTGCCTAGGGTTATTGCAAGCCCAGACTTTGCACCATTCACGCACCACTTGGGAGATGCTAGAGAGCCAGGGGACATAGAAGTACTGGCCCAGAGTGGTTTCTAGGGCAGTGCGACCAAGGTGAGTCCTTTGGTGAAACTGCTTGACAAAAGCTGGGGCTAGGGTCCCAGGGACTGCAATTTACTTGTCCTTGAACTTCTACCATCCACTGGGGAGGAGGCTCCCCTCTTCAGTCTTAAACCAGGCTTCTTCTTGAGGTGAGTATTTGGGGTCCCATTCGGCTAAGGGACTGTAGGGCTGGCTATTTCCTTGGCTGCTGCCAGTTTGGCAATATGGTCTGCCCCGTGGTCGCCTTGGGCTCTTATGGTGTCCCCTTCTTGATGTCCTCTGCAATGCATTACTGCTACTTTCTTGGGGACCCAAACAGCATCTAAGAGTTGTAGAACTTCTTTTCCGTATTTTATGTCTTTTCCCCCAGAATTGATTAGACCCTTCTCTTTGTATAGGGCTCCAGGTACATGGAGGGTGGCAAAGGCATACTTAGTCAGTGTATATGTTAGCACACACTCCTGCTGCCAGCTGAAGGGCGTGGGTGAAGGCGATGAACTCTGCCTTTTGTGCTGAGGTTCCCTTAGGCAAAGGTTTTGCCTCAGTGGTGGAATGTAGGGTCACCACAGCATATCCTGCAAGGCGTTCTCCTCCCTTCACAAAGCTGCTACCATCCGTGCAATATTCTACATCAGAGTCCTTGAGGGGCTGGTCTGTCAAGTCAGGTCGACTGGAAAACACTTCATCCATGACTTCAATGCAATTGTGATCTGGCTGGCTGGGCCCAACGGGTAGCAAGGTGGCTGGGTTCAAACTTCATACTACTAGGTGGATGTGTGGATTTTCACACAGCATTCCTTGGTATCTGATTATCACGCATTAGTTAGCCAATATTGTCCCTTCTACGCCAGTAATGTTATTATTGAATGTGGTACTCGAACTGTCAGTTCTTGCCCCATAGTTTGTTGGCCTCTGACACAAGGAGGGCCGTGGCTGCAAGTACTCGCAAGCAGTGGCCTGCCCTGGGTGACAGAGTCAAGCTGTTTGGAGAGATAAGCCACGGGATGGTGCCAAGATCCTAGCAGTTGGGTTAAGACCCCTAATGCGACACCCGTGCACTCATGTACGTACAGAAAGAAGATTAGGTTAAATCTGGGAGTCCTGGTCCAGGGGTGTTAGTGAATGCCTGTTTGATTTCTTCAGAGGCCTTTTGTTGTGTAGATTCCCAGAATAGGGGCTCCCATTCTCCCTCCTTTGTGGCTTTATAGAGGGTTTTGGCCAGGATGGAGAAATTAGGTATCCAGATTCTGCAGAAGCCAGCCACTCCGTAGAATTCATGGACTTGTTGCTGGGTGGTAAGGACAGGACTTGAGCAGACCATTTGTTTCCTTTCTGGGCCAAGTTGGCATTGTCCCTGTGACAGGTGGAAGCCAAGGTATTTGACTCTTTCTTGGCAGATTTTAGCCTTCCTCTTAGAGACCCTGTAACTCACTTCCCAGAGGAGATTGAGGAATAGATGCGTTTCTTCCATGCATTCCTCGTAGGTTTTTCCTGCTAAGAGGAGGTCATCTCCATACTGGAGTAACATGTACAGCTCTGTTGGTCTGCCGGGCAGGCCTTTAAATCTGAGGCTAGAGGTGTCCCAGAGATGGTCGGGGAGTTCTTGAACCCCTGAGGCAGTTTCATCCAGGTCAACTGGCCTTTGTCTCTGCTTTTAGGGCTTTCCCATTGGAAGGCAAAGATTGGTTGACTCTGAGGAGCCAGGCGAATTCAAAAGAAGGTGTCCTTGAGGTCCAGACAGGTGAAATAAACTGCCTCAGCAGGAATGAGGCCTAGGAGGGTATATGGGTTGGGGACAACTGGGTGCAGGGTGACAGTCACCTGGTTGACTGCTCATAAATCTTGGACCAGCTGGTATTCTGAACTGGCAGGAGAAGCAGGATGATTGGCAGAGACCAAGAATTCCATACTTCAGAAGTCTGTAAATGTTTTTGGATCCCCACTTGTGCCTAATGAGGACTGAAATACTGCTTTTGGCGGGCTGGCTAAGCTCGTGATTTTAACTATCACTACTGGAGGAATGTGTCAGTCCAGTCCTGGAGGGTTGTCTTCAGCCTACACTCTGGGCACCTTGAAAGGGAGCTCGGATCTCTGTTGGGACCCTTCTATGAGACTATAGAGGTGCCACTCTTCTCCTTGGGGAACCGTGAGCAACATGATCCTTGCTTCTGGCCTCCCCCAGTTTAGGGCTGCTTGGCCACATGTGTCAAAGGTGATTTGAGTCTGTAGTTTTCCTAAAAGGTCTTGTCACATCAGCGCCACAGGGCAGTCAGGCAGATATAGGAATTCATGGACGACTTCTTGTCCATCTAGGTTGTATTGCTGAGGCTTTAGGTGCTCCCATAATGGTAGCTTGTCTTTGAGAAAGGGGGTCCACAGGCCGAGTTACAACTTAGTGTTCAGCTCCAGTGTCAACCGTAACGTCAATAGGTTGGTCCCCAACCATCGTTTGGACCATAGGCTCCTGGGGGGCCTAGCAGAATGGAGCTCAGTCTGGCCTAGTGCTGGCAACCCAGGCTTCTTTTCTTTTAATTGACTTTGGGAGGGTGCCAAAGCTCCGTTTAGGAAGACCCTACAGTTCTCCTCTAGACAGACTCTCAACCAAGGGAGTCGGGTGCTAACTATTGCTTCTCAAGAATCAACATAAAGGAATTGGTCTGGGTGGCCAGGATGAATGGTAATGACTTGAGGGACCTTTGCAATGATTTCCTTATCAAGAGCTCCTTCTGCTGGCCATCCAATGCCAATAGAGGGCCAGTCAATCTCACAAAAGGTGCGGAGTTACTGTGGGGTGAGTTCAACTCCATAATCTCCTGAATAACCCTTTTTGAAATTCTTAAGCATACAACCTAAAGGCGTTTACTCTGTTGTCCACCCATCCTTCCACCCATGATAGGTGACGCACATGCACTCAGAGATTCGCTTGGCCCATCTCCGGCCGCTCCCCTTGTGGGCACCTTTCGGGCACCTCTCGGGCACCTCTTAGCAACTGATGGGTTGGTATAACCCCCCAACCCAGATCACTGGAGTAGACTCCTCACAGAGATCCAGTGACACCACCCTAAGCCGTATGAGGTTCACCACGGAACCATGGATAGGGGCTCATCTCTCACTTCGTAGGTAGGTGAAATCTCAATCACACGCAATCACACACCACCTCGAGAGTTGATCAGACTCCACTCCTGTCCTCTAGCGGACAGGCTGTTCCTGGGACCCAGCTCCTTACCACTCAGTCGGACAGTGCTCCTGGGCTGGTTCCTGCACCTCTCTGGGTTCCGTTGTGCTTCTGGGGCGGCTGCCTAAGGTCACTGGAAGAGACATTTCTCCTCTTATGGGCAAGGGGCCATTGGCATGCCAAGCAGAGTCCATGTCTTCCCGCATCCTGGGGGCTGGGCCCCGAAGACAAGGGAGGCAAAAATTGCTGTCTCTGGATCCCGGATGAGCCCCCATCCGGGATTCTCGATCAGAAAGACAGGGCACTGAGGCTATAACCAGGAAGCAGTGTTTATTGATGCCAGCACCAGCTCAGTGGATTCTTATCCAAAGGCTGAGCCCCAACTGTAACATAACAGGCAGTTTTATACAGTCTTGTTATTTCTACACAGCTACAGAGATAAGGAAGAATATTAATTGGTTGGCAAGCTATGAGAAAACTGACGTTAGTCGAAGAGTTCTTGAGGTGGGGGTAGGGCAGTCAGTAACGAACTTCTTGAGGTGGGGGTAGGGCAGTCAGTAACGAACTTGTTGGAGCAGGAAATGGCTGCCACACACGGAGTGTGATCTCCTTTCAGAGGCAGAGAGTGAGAGGGGCAGTGAGAGAGAGACCCAATAAAGGCACTGAGTGGGACCCTAAGTGTTTAGGGAATTCAGTTTACATCTCATTCTTTAGTCCCCATGCCTTTGATATGAACCTACAGTGAGGAAGGGGAAGAATATGTAGAGTGAAAGACCTGCTGGTAGTTCTCAGCCTTTAATCCTTAGGTTCCCCAGGGTTTTAGCCATTGGGAATGACTCTCGGTTGCTCTTTCCCCTTCACAGGTGTGGGGAAAGGGTTGTTAGCAATCCCAGCAGAAATCTTCCTTTGTTCTGCAGGTGTCCTCCTGGCCTGGCTGCAGGGCTGATCAGCATATTGCAGTCTCTGAATGTAGCCTGATTAACATTTTAATTCTCTTGCCTCCTCCCTACATTACCCCATCCCTCTCTCTCCCACTTTCTTGTTTTTCGTTATTTATTCTTCTGTTTAGATATTCACTTGTGAATCAGAAAGCTTGAATGTGCCTATATCCCTTTTCATTAGAGCAAGCCGGCTTTTATGTTTGTGCCAAACACAGTGACACTTCTAATATTTAAAAAAAGAAGTAAAACATAAAAGAGCTAAAACTACCTTTCCCTGTCTCCGTCACATCACCTTTACCAAAATGTGCCTTTCAGTCTATTTATATACTTTTACCTAACTATATGTTATAAACAATATTGTTTTGCATGTAGTTTTTTAAATGTGTGTAAATGGCATCACCAGGTATGCATTCTACATTTTGCTTTTCTCAGTTTGTTTAAATGTACCCATGTTGTGTGTGTGTGTGTGTATATATATGTATATATACACACATGTATATATGTGTATATGTGTGTGTGTGCGCGCGCGTGTGCGCACGCGCATGCACGTACGTGCTGCGCTCCATACTGTTTCTCCTCCCTACACCATTCCATCTTACAAATATCCTATACTTTTCTATGTCCTTTTACTAATTTATATTGTTCCATTTTTTCCTTTGCTACCTTTATGTGTCTAGCTTCTTTCGCTCAACTTGTACTTGTGAGATCCATCCATGTTGTTACATGCTGTTATAGCTGAGTCATTTGTCATTGCTGTATATGCTCCATTATGTAAACACACAATTTACCAATTCTACAGTAAATGGGCAGTAGGACTATTTCCCATTTTTGCCTATTATGAATAACAGTATTGTGGACACTCTTGTACATGTCTTGGTGTGTACATGTATGCATTTGTATTAGGTATATATTTAGAAGTGGAATGGCTGGGTCATTAGGTATGCATATCATTAACTTCAGTAGAGTGTCACACATCTTTACAATGTAGTTTTGTACCAGTTCACACAACCAGGGCTCCAGTTGCTTTACATTCTTGCCAACAGTTGGTAGTGTTATTAGGCTCTTTAGTTTTTGCCACTTTAATAAGTGTGTAGTTGTATCTCATTGTGGTTTTGCATTTTCTCTTATGAATAACAAATGACATTTTTTCATATACTTACAGCCATTTGGATGTACTCTTGTGAGGAGCTTATTCATGAAATATGCCTATTTTCTAATTGTCGTTTTCTTATTGACTTGAAGGAATGGAGTCATATTTGATTGAGGTTCTTTGTCAGATATATGATTGCAAATAGCTTCTTCCACCCTGCGGCTAGCCTTTTCACTTGTATCTTTTTTTTTTTTTTTAATTTTTTTCTCTTACTTTTCCCTTTACTGATGGATATCTTTATTTTCATTTATTTTCATTTATTTTTTTCTTTAACACCTACAGCACCTGGTCTTCCTAGATGGTCTCCCATCCAAGTACTAACCAGGCCTGACCCTGCTTAGCTTCCAAGATCGGCCGGGATCGGGCGTGTTCAGGGTGGCATAGCTGTAGACTTCACTTTATCTTTTGATAAACACCAGTTATGAACTTTAGTGGAGTCTAATTTAGTAGTCTTCCTTTGCTGTTTCTTTTAAGCAAGTTTTCCCTACTCCGAGGTTGTGAATACCTTCTAGAAATGTTATTGTTTTATCTTTTACATTTTGATCTGTAATCCAACTGGACTTGATTTTTGTATGTGGTGTAACATAAACATCATATTTCATGTCCATTGGTGATACTGAAATAAATTTGCTTGGTAAAGACAAAACTGGTCAGTATCCTGGGGTAATAGTGATCAACTGAATCTCCACTAGACATGATTTGCATGTCTATGGACAAGAATCATCTGAATTACTCAAACAAGGAGAGGTGTGGAATCAGATAATGAATAGCTGATAGCCTATATATGTATTGTTCTTAGAACTGGCCTTTGAATCAGTTATAACATTCTACTAGTACTTTTGAGTTAAATAAATTTTTTGACTTGTTTGTATTGTATCTTTATGAGAATTACAATTTTGTTTTAAAAAATGATCTTTTAGCAGTTCTAATTCCTTCTTTGCTTTTTACCACTCACTGCTCATCTACTAATGGAGAGGTTTATCATAGGCTGTTCTTAAGTTTTGGACCAGCGTGACTAACCCAATCATCAGTGCCTGAGGGTTGGGGGTAGGACCGTCATAGTACCACAACATGGCTTCCTGTCCACTAGGGATTGTTGTCAAGAAAATACAGTGATTGACAGTTCTAGCATGCTCTATCACTACTTGAGAAACACAGGCGCTTATAATCTCATTGTTCCTCTAGCACTAAACATTAAAGAGTAGTCATGTATTAATTTTATAGACATGGATTTCTACATAGAATGAGTTTTTGCTGAAAGATAGACCTGTAACCTAGAGAAAGTGTAATAGGATAGAAAACACATTTTAAAAAATGTAACTGTATTTCTTTGTTGTTTTATGTAGGAGCAACATAAATAATAGCTTTTAAAAAGAAAAAAAAATCTAGACAGATTGTTGCATTCATTCATTCAGACCAAATTTTTATTTTTTTAAATGTGATATAGCCATTTAATTTTCACATTAACAATAGCCAATATTTGTGACTCATACACATAATTTTCTATGTACACTAGACATACTATTTATATATAAAATAAATTAAGCTTTAATAATGAAACACAAGTTTACAAATGCAGCTTTTTAAAGTCTAAGGAAAAATAAGAAATGTAGAAATTTCTAAGAGACGAGATCACTGTGGAATCTGGCTCTTAAAGATGAAATATTTTGAAAATTAAAAACCCAAGACAAATCATTGAGTATTTTTCAAATGCCAATTTTGTAATTCTCCATATTTCTTAATCTAATTATTAACTTTTTGTTGGCTAGAATATGGCTTTTAGGGTTGCTTCCAAAAAGTTAAATGTCATACAAGTTGAGTGTTGTTATATTCCTTTTAAGAGTTAAAAGTATTAAGGCCCCTTTTAGCCATCCTTCTTGCTTCCAAATACAACTAATCATTTAGTGACCCTCAATGAACAACTTGCAATTTTATGCTCTGATACTTCTTAAATGAATTTTTTGTCTAAAAATTTTCATCATAAATAGTTGCAAAGGATATAAGTGCTGGCATATTGTAGATGTTGCATCTTTAAATAAAACTGTTACATGCCTCTTTAAATTCAGCCCAGAGGCTCTAAATCCAATACTTATTTGATAGGCACTATCATAAATTCAAAAATTATGATAGTGCCTATCAAATAAGCCTTTCAAAAATTACCTGAAGAAAGCAATTTTTAATAGTAGGAAATGCCACATTTTTTCTTTTACTCCTTGAATTTGTATTTTTAATCTCCCAACCTCTCAAAATTTAACCTAATTATTTTTGGACTTTTTATTGCTTAATGGTAGATCTGTAAGAAAATTATATAATATCCTATAGTCATAAGGTTCTCTGTATCTCAATTTTTATTCTGAATTGAGCTTGATCAATATAGTAAAAATTTTAATAAATTATTAATCATAGTAAAATTTTATTGGCAATGTATCACTTAATGAGATGAGGAAGGCTTTCCCTCTGACCCCAATTATTTCATCTATCCATAGATTAATATTATCTTTGTTAGAATGGTACAGCATCAACTCTAGTCTCCTTTTAAATTTTCTGTATGAAAGTGTTGATAATCCCTTTTCACATAGATAAGTAGATGTGAACAGAAGGAATTTTGTGATAGCAGGATCACTGAATTCTTCCGCCTTTGGAGTTACATGCTAAAATATTCAGAAATCTTGGGTGCTCCTTCAGTTTCGTTGAAAGCAAAGAATCGGGAACCACCAGACTTGCATAAGGATTTGTACCCTGTTGTTAAAAAGCATTCACTGTCTAAACACCCAAACTTTGAATTTTACCCCTTGAGTTATACTATACAGTAAGACTGAAGATGGGGAAAGATATGTTTTCTTTTGTAAGAGAGAAAACATTTTTTCAGGCAGATGAGTCTTAAGAAAGTAGACAATAGGAAGGTGAGGATCTGAAAATTGATCCCGTAAAACTATTTGAGCCTGTGCACTCCTTGGAAAGCTCTAGTAGACAGCTTAGGGGTAAGTCTGACCCAGTTTAAAGATCATTGGCTTTGGTGGCTTAAGTTTAGATTTTATTTAGATCACAAAGCATGTACAGTTGACCCTTAACACAGGTTTCAACTACATGGGTCCACCAAGATATGGATTTTTAAAAAATAAATTCCATAAATGTTTCCTCTTATTTTCTTAATATTTTCTTTTCTCTAGCTTACCCTATTTTAGGAATGCACTATATAATACATATAACATATAAACTATGTGTTAATCAACTATTTATGTTATTGTTAAGTCTTCTGGTCAGTGGTAGTCTATTAGTAGTTAAATTTGGGGGGAGTCAAAAGTTATAGGCGGATTTTCAACTGCACAGGGGGTCAGCACCCCTAACCCCCATGTTGTTCAAGAATCAACTGTAAATTATTAGATGTTGCCTGTCTTCTTAATAGAGCAGCAGACCCTCAAATGTGTTCCAATGTACACTAGTCTCATGAGATACTCTTCAGCGAAAGGGTTCTGAAATCCAATTTGGGAAATGTGATATTCTAAACCCCTCTTAACTGTGAACATTCGAATATCCAAGTTTCACAGAGGAATCATTTAACTTTGCATAACCTAAATTTCCCAAACTCAAATGATCTAATCAGCCTCCCCCCTTTATTTTTCCATATAATTACATATTAAATAATATCCTTAGGGAAATGATGAACAAAAACAATTTAACACATATACAGTCATGGTTTTGATCCATCAGTGTGGCTGTCACCTTTCAGGATGTTCTTGTCACTATTCTGATTGACCTGAATTAACTGTGCTTACCATATGACTGCTAAACCACAGTCTCAGCTAGATATTTTATAGGACTTAGATTTTGTGGCACCCGGGCAGACTATAGAAAGAACGATGATGTCATCTGTGCCCTTCCCTTCTCCCTTCTGTGTCTTTCCTGAGTGAATCCTTCCACCACCAAGAATCAGATTCATGTGTTACTCTAGTAAGAGACTGTAGGAGCCAAACCAAAGACTCTCTAATGATGGATTCAAGTTATTATAGCACTTAGGAGGAAGAGACAGTTTTAGGGAGAGGGTTCTTCTCAGCACCATTTATAGTATAACCAACCCTCACCCACCACTTCCTGCCTGCTTTCTCTGCATGGGTGTGGCTGGGTATGGATTTTACACAGTAGCAAGTGAAAGATGCTTAGCCTTCTGCCTTCTATGCCACCATTTCTCATTGTCTCTGATACAGTAGGAAAAAATCTATTTTAAATAGAAAGGGAATCCAGGCCTTAGCTTTTTGGCTTTAAAATGAAGTGGGAAGGTTTATGTCTTTTCCTGACCTGTGAGCTGAAATCCGAGGTAATGATAGCCACATCTGAGCTCTACTCTGTAAAGCAGCGTTCCCCAACCTTTTCGGCACGAAGGACGGTAGTCCCATGAGAATCTAATGCCTGATGATCTGAAGTGGAGCTGAGGTGGTGATGCTGGGGAGTGGCTGCAAATACAGATGAAGCTTCGCTCATTCATCAGCTGCTCACCTCCTGCTGTGAGGCCCAGTTCCTAACAAGCCTGGTACCTGTCCGTGGTCCCAAGGTTTGGGGACCCCTGGTGTAGAGGTAATAATGGAGCTGTTAGTGGTATGGGGGCAGGATTGAGGGTGCAATAATGAGGCTCCAGTGGCCAATGGCTAATGGGATACTAGCTACAGAGTGAAAATTTCTTCCCTGTAGCCTTCAACTTGTGCCTTTTTTATCCAACCTTTCCTGAAAGTTGCTTTGAACATTTACCACCACCAGGAATATTCTTCCCTCAGTTGCAGACTGCCAAATAAAATAGCAACTCCCAATTCAATGAATAACTAAAATAATGTCACAAGATGACAGTCCCAACTTGGACAGACTGCTATTACTTATACCCTTGGCTTTATAGAAGATAAAATGCATTTCTTTTAGAAGCACATGGATATGTTTCATAATACCAGCAACCATAGCTTTTTATTTCCTTAAAAAAATTTTTTTAAGCATTGTGCCCCCCCTACCGTAGCACAGTTGTTGGCATATGGTGGTGCTCAAAAAACTTTTGTGGAGTGAAGGGATAAAGTCTTTTGATCAGAAAGAGCCTGCTTGGTTTTAATGTATTCTTCAGCGGTGCGTGTATGCTAAGCCCGGGATAACTAGTGGAGGGCTGAATGGGTTTCCAGGACCCAGTTCCATCCAAGCAAAGCCAGCAGCCCACTGCTGGTTTGTTCCTCCCCACCAGTCTTTTTCAGTTACACCTCTTTTCTCTTAAGTCAGTTCTGAATCCACTCTAAGTCGTGATTCTACTGGCCACTCCCCGTACCACTATCTTCATCTTTAAAAAACCTCGTTAAATCATCACACTGTATAAGTCATTAAATTGTATCTCAAGATGCAGGGGAGTGCTATCTTGTCTTAGGTGGGTTTGCCCCTATGGGGATGACTGCATCTGAAATTTTCTGTAGCTTTCTAATGCTTAAGCCATATGGCTTAGCTTGCTGCTCTGGAAAACTGGGTAATCCAGAGAAATGTCTCCTTGGAGCCTAATTTGCATCACTTCATTTCATCAATAAGTGACCTCTTGTCTGTGGGAGCTACAGACTCAGAATCTCCCCAGCAGTTGTGCAACCAGCTCATGAGTGGGCAGAGCAGGGGTAAGAAGCTGGCAGTGTCTTCAGTGGGCCTCTGGTTTCTAATAGGCTTTTTAAGTAGAAGAGGCTCCAAGACTTCCAACTCCCACCCCCAGTAACTCCAGTTACAGAGCAAGTCTCTACCATTAACTAGAAATTGTCTTAACAGAGATTCTGTGGATTCATGTACTGTAGCAGGTCTGTGCAGGAGGTCTGTCTAGCCAGCTAGCCAACCAGTGGTAGTCAAAGTACACTGAGCTGAGCCCACTGACCTGGGGGCAGGAAAGCTGGGCCAATGTGGCAGTCCGGGGCAAGGCGCCTCTTTGGACCCTGGTGAAATCCAGTGGCCTTAATTGTGGAATCCTTTGCCTTTTAGTTAAAATCCTTTTCAGAAGCTAATTTATTGGTTCCTTACATTGTGGGCTCATCTTCTGTGGAAGTCAATTACTTGGGTCTTTAGAGGCTGGAAAAAGAATCCTGCTCAGTGTGCAGGTCATGTACAGAAGGTTTAATTGTTCAAGATTTTCACTGTTTTTATTCAATGAGGTTTGGAACATGAGAGGCCAAAAATTAGGAGTGTGATTTTAGGATCCTCTATAGAGAATTATAAGTTAAGAAATTGTCCAAGATGAAAAACTAGCAGTAAATCACCCTAACACATGCCTAATGAATCTTCTTCAGAAATGTCATCTTGATAGCAGGATTGAAGAGAGGATGACGTCACAGACTAGCATGTTCTCAGGGTCTAAATATAGCACATTCTCCTATATGCAAACACACACGCGGACATATGACACCTTTACACATGTACCCCGGCTTCTATGAGTAAAACTTGCTGTTGCTGACTCTCTTCTCTCTTAACCTGAAATAAAACAGATTTCACCATTATCTATTGGGCTAAGACACAGGCCCTTGTGCTCTGTAACATTTCTCTGTTCACACATCTGCAGGTCACAGGCAGATGATACAGGGCTGAGAGTCAGCAAGGTGACCGCCCCCAGCAAGACATTTAACCTTGCCGAGTCTCAGTTCCCTCAGTGGTCATTGCATTGGGGTCATCGCTACTCTGCAGGCTGAAGCGAAGATGAAATAAGAATAACATGGGTCAGGAGTCTGCACACTGTTTCCCAGTGGAGGCTGCTACGGCCTTTTGGGGGAGGATAATAGTTCTTTGTCCTGGCACACTGCAGGACAGTGGGCTGCCCAACCCCCCATTACATGCCCGTAGCACAATCAGAAGCATCCCTTATAAGAGGGATTCTGCACTGATGTAGAACCACTACACTAGCCCAGTCTTGGGAACTCAATGGGGGCTCTTTAAAAGGTAGAGGTCATTTTTTATTTTCACTATTATATTGAAGTGCCCTTCCAATGCTAACATTTGACTTAGAGAAGGTGGAGATGCTTCAGAAAGCACTATAAGTTAATTTATAGAGAAAGAACTAGAGGTCAAGGTATCAAAGAATTTCCAAAGACGGTGGCACCTTCTCGAAGCCTGGCCCCAGGTGTCCAGGGTCACTGTGCTTGAAGGAGCAAGACCTGAGGATCTGCTGGTGGGGAAGGGACTGACCCACCTGCGGTTGCACTTCTCCTGGTACAGCTGGAGCTGGTTCTCGTTGACGTTGAACTCTTTCACCAGGGCGTCCCGGTTGGCATTGCGCAAGTTCTGGTGTGTGTCATACAGAAAGAGCTGGTTGTTCAGCTCTTCTTGCCGCCTCCGCAGCTGGCGACAGGAGGAGTACAGTTCCTCTTCACTCTCCTGGAGAGTAGAGAAAGGAACAACCATGTGGCGACAGTGCCTTCCAAAGCAGAATGTGAGCCATGGCATCTTAGGGGTGTGACTGAAGGGAGCACAGGGCAGAAGCTTTGCAACTGGGATTATCCCAGAAAATCCAGGGCCTATTTTAACCAAAGATAAAACTGGCAATTATTTATTCCATTTAAAGCAAGGAGTTTAAAAATCTCTCGTTGACAATAAAGGGTGGATTTACTGTAAAACACTGGAATATCAAATACCTTACCCATTGATTCTATTCTTAAATCCAGTTTTTCACTGGTCTGCATCACCTTTGGGCCCTTATCCTGATGCAAAGGGTCTAAGCATGAAGTGGAACACAGTAGGCGAGGGAGAGAGCAGCCTAATGTGAGGACAGAAAGGTAAGCAGGAGCCAGCAGATCATTTAAGATCTTACAAGGACCTTGAAAGGTATGGTAACATACTACAACATGGATGAACCCTGAAAACATTACGCTAGGGGAAAGAAGCCCATTCTAAAAGACCACATACCATGATTCCATTTATATGAAATGTCAAGAACAGGCAAATTCAGAGAGACAGAAAATAGATTAGTGGTTGCCTGTGGTGAAGATAGAGTGCGTGGGGACAGCTAATGAGCAGGAGTTTCTTTCTGGGGTGATGAAAATGTTCTAAAATTAATCCTGATGGTGGAAAAACTCTGTGAATATACTAAAAACCACTGAACTGTACGCTTTAACTGGGTGAATTGTAGAGCATATATATTATATATCAATAAAGCTGTAACCACTACCCCACCCCCACCCCAAAAAAAGCCAACACAACGCAGGTTATGTCCCCAGAGATGGGCATGTGACTCAGTTCTAACCAGTAATGATGTCTTGCTCTCCCACATCACCATCTCTGGCCCACAACCCAACCAGGCCAATCAGAAGCATCCATGGAACTTTGGTTGATATTCTTGGTAAAAGAAAAAATAGTTTCTTTTCTTGGAGATCAGCTGAGAGAGTGACGAATATTTCCAGATATTAGTGGCCCCTTTGCTATCATGCAAAGAAAGTTGGGAATGAAGCCAAAATAGGGAAACAGAACCACTGGATGAGCACCTGGATCCAGCCATGATGAAAACAAGTCCTACCCCTAAACTTTGCAGTTGTCTGAGACAAAATATTCCCTCCATTATGCTTAAAAAAACTTATCAGGGTAAAGAATTTGGGTTTTAGCATAAGAGGAGGAGAGGGATGTGTCACCTCACTGCTGTTTTTAAAAGGCTGCTGACTATTCTGTTAAGAATGGCTGCTTGGGAGGCGTGTCTATTGGCTGCTACTACTGATGGAGCAGTTTGAGTGAGAGACACCCGTGCGATAAATATGTGCATTGATATACACAAATGAACTTCTTTTGTCATTTATTTTTTACGAAAATGGATTGAGATCATACCTTGCTCTGCAAATTATTTTCCCACCTTAACAATCATGGACATCCCCCAGGATCAAGGGTAGAACTCTGACTTTGGAGAGTAGGGAGAGCAATGGTGAAGGTTATTCCGGCCACTGGCAAAGCCACAGAGGAGTAAAAGGATGATTGTCTTCACACAAGGAGTGGAGGTAAAATGGACAGTTCTTGGTGACTAATTCAATATATTGAGGAAGATGCTGGGAAGAATCAATAATGACTTTGCTTAAATTTATGCCCTTCCTCAAGGAGACCAGCTTTCCTTCTCATTATGAATAAAGCAAAGCAAAATCAAAACCCCATTTAAGTCTTAACTCTGTACTGCAAATGGTCTCTTCACCTTCTCTCCACCTAGAAGAAAACTTCTGTTGCTTTCATATATGTAATGACTATTTCTTATTCGGGTTAAGGTCAAATTCTACCTTTTCTACTAATGCTTCTATAATTAAAACTCTTTATCTCTTTTTCTGAATCCCAAAGCATGTATAGCTATGTTATGTAATTTAGTC
>NW_011888810.1:1633390-1635078 GCF_000151845.1 Pteropus vampyrus
CATCTCCTTTCCTACTTGTTTCTTCACTCCTGTCCATACCCCTTTTTTCTCCTGTATCACTGTTGCCTTTCTCCACTAAATCATCCCCATCAGCAGCGTGCAGATACACCTCAACAATCTCTCCCTTCACCCCACATCCCCCTCCAGCTACTGACCCATCTCTTCTCTTGTCACTTTCACGGCAAATGTCCTCAAATAGGTCATATGCTCCCCAGCAATGTATCATCTACTCCCACTTACATTCTCAATTTTAAGTTCAGTTTTTATTAATAATGTGTGCACAGAGCTGAAAGAGTCCAGACGTACTACGGGGATTATTACCAAAAAACCCAGCTGTCTCCTTGTTCACCATACCCACTCCTCATGCCCCCGCTCCCTAAAATGGATAGTTGTTGTTTTTTGATTATTGACAGTTCTAAAAAAATGCTTATACTGCAAGATCTTGGTTTTTCAGATTTTAGTGATTATCTTCAGAGATAGATTTGGCTGTTTTCCCTATATACTCTCTTACCTTCCCCCATGGAGATATGCCCATTCTGGGTTATATCAATTTATGTTTATGTTGTGTTTTTATTATTATTCTCATTTGTATCTTTTGTGTGTGTGTGTATGTGTCTGGATATTTTTTTTAAGATCCTTGAATTCTTGGAGGACATTTTTGGTAATAAATTACAACTGGCCTGTGACAGAATCTGCAGGGGGTTCTCGACTTAGTTTTTTCAGTTTTTATCTTTCACTGATGTTTCATTCTTTTAATTTTTTTAAGATGAAATTTTAAACTTATAGAAAAGTCGCGATAATAGAAAAAGAGTTCTCTTATACTCTATGTTATGTTACCCAGGCTCCCAGAGTTAACAGCCCACACAACCACAATACAATTATCACAACTAAGAAACTAACACTGATGTAATGCTATTAACTAAACTATAGGTTTTATTCAGTTTTCCCTGTTTTTTTCCACCAATGTCCTTTTTCTGTTCCAATATTCAGTCCAGGATCCCACACTGCATTTACTTTCTGTGTCTTGTTCAGAGTCCTCCAACCTATGGCATTTCCTCAGTCCTCTCTTACCTTTTTGACCTTGACACCTTTGAAGAGTACTGGTCAGTAAGTTTGTATAACGTCCCACGATTTGGGTTTGCTGGTGTTTTCTCATTATTTGTTTGAGGTCATGTAGCTTTGGCAAGAATGGCACTGAAGTGATGGACCCTTCTCAGGAGGTACGTCTCATCAATAGTTGTGTCTCTTTACCATAATAGGTACTAATTATTTCACTCAACTGGTTATTTTTGTGGCACCTAGTAGTTGATGCTTTTTCTCATTAAATATGTTGTTAATTGCACCAGTGTCAAACCATCCTTGCATCATCATAATAAGCTACTTGGTTGTGATATGTTGTTGTTCTGGTAAATAGCTGGAAATGACTATTTATTTATTTATTTATTTAGAATTTTAACATCTGTATTCATAAGTGGCATTGATCTATGATTGTATGAGTGGGAGGAGAGGCATACTATCTCCACTTTTGAGAGTCATATAGCTTTGAGATATTGGAGCATTTCTACATTTCTATTGACATCTATGGATTAAGATTGGAATTATGTTCTTTAAATCCAGGTAGAACACAGCTATAAAACCATCTAGATCTGATACCCATTTTGTCCAAAGGGTATATTATGACCCTTCAA
>NW_011888810.1:1635128-1637758 GCF_000151845.1 Pteropus vampyrus
CTTTTCTACTAATGCTTCTATAATTAAAACTCTTTATCTCTTTTTCTGAATCCCAAAGCATGTATAGCTATGTTATGTAATTTAGTCCTTAGTATTTCATACATATATAAAACATCATATATTAAAAAATACATATAACATTCAGAAAAGTATGTAAACATATACAGCAGGTCCCTGAATAATGTTTTATTCAATGTTTCATTATAACGTTAAGAAAAGAAAAACTTGATTCCAACCAGGGCCACTCTGTGGAGTTTTCACATTCTCCCCATGTCTGCAAGGCTTTTCTCCAGGTACTCTGGTTTCCTCCCACATCCCAGAGATGTGCAGGTGAGGTGAATGAGTGTGTCTGCATTGCCCCAGTCTGATTGAGTGTGTGTGTGTACGTGTGCCCTGTGATGGAAAGGCATCCTGTCCAGGGTGGAGTCCCCACTTGCACCCTGAGCTGCTGGGCTAGGCTCAGGCCACCCATGACCCTGAACTGGGATAAGTAGGTTGAAAAAGAATTATCTTGTTTTTATTCATCTTTCTTAAGTGTACATCTAGCTCACATTTATTTCAGTGTTTAATATTAGATGTGTTTGGGGTCTTTAGAAGTTTGGTCATGTTTTTGTGACCAGAAATATGCCATAGGAACTTAACTCTTGTTTCTGTCAATGAGCCTATAGTAAAATTGGTTTCATTATACATTGTTTAGCTTAAAGGTGCAGTTTCCAAGAACCTATTGATGACATTGAGGATTTACTGTATACATTTTAACGAGTAACTATAAAGCAAACAGCCACGGAGCCACTACCAACTCAAGAAATAGAGCACTGTCCACTCTAAGCACCCCTCCCAGGCAAGACTCCTTCCTCTTCCCTTCGAATTTTGTGACCATTATTTCCTGGTTTTCTTCTGAGTCTAGTTTTCAAAAATTTAGTTTTTCTTTGTCAAGTCTATAGTTATTTGTTTCCTAATATATTTTACTGATTTCTTTGCTCACCATTGCTTCTTGCATTAGATTGCCTCTTGCCTAAGAACCTTGGTATTTCTTTTTGCAAAGTTTACTTTGTACTAAATTACCTGCCTTTGTATGTCCGAAAACACCTTCATTTTGCCCTCACTCTTGAATGGCAGTTATTAGGATGTAGAATATCTAAACTTATAGCTGCATGTCTTGAACAGTTTTGAAGACATGTCTTAGTCTTTAGGATGCTCTTGATAGGTATGTGTATTACTGTCATTGGTCGAACCTTGGTAGGTAACCTGTCTTTTCTCTTTCATTATTTCCTCTTTTTGCTTGTTCTGCCAATTCCGTATGAAATATCTATATGTGGATCTATACCTATTTATACTGCTGTGTTTATAAATTAGAATACTCGTGTCTCTTCAATGCTGAAAAATTCTCAACCATCAACCTCTCAAATATTTTATGTTGGAGTTTCTCATTCTATTCTTTTTTTTAACTCTTATTTTTCATATATCTTATGCTGTCTTCAAAGCAGATTCTCAAACACAATCTTCACATTTACTAATTCTTTCTTTAACTGTAGCCTTTCTGGAATTTCCTTACTAGGCTTTAAAGAAATTTTTTTCGAAGATTTTTCAAATTGTATTTCCATGATTTCTAATTGGTCCTTTCATTCCTACATGTTCTTGATTAATAGTAAGAAGGGTTGTTCTTTTTAAAATACAAGTTACTCATTGGGTTCTCTTAAGAAAAAAAAACATTTCAAAGTTATTTTCAGACTCACTGGAGTGAATTCTCTTGCTTTTACATTTGTTGGCTATATTGGCATTATTTTCTTTATGTGTTTCAAAATTTTAATGTGCAAGCTCATCTTGAATGGGAAGATTGGTTCCTCCCTTGAATTTAAATGTTGGTATCTGGTTTGCTGAATGTCCTTAATAGGGGACTCTCAAGGGCAAGGTCAGCAAAAGTGTCAAAGCTCATGGCTTGGAGCTCTAGGTTCTCAGGAATACTATCTATCCCAGCCTGTGTCTCAGCTGAAGGGCTGTGTCCACTTTTGTTCCAGTCCCTCAAGCAAGCAGCTGACCACTAGCCTGAGTCCTTGCCAAATCTTTCTATCTGAAGGGTGTTTCAGAAAAATGAAGCCCACCTGGATCTGAATCTTCTATTCGTGTATTGCATTAGCCACAAAAATGAAATGAAGTATCCAAATACAAGCAGTCTTAAAAAGAACAAACGTTTAAGGAAAGCAGACTAAATGAGTAAAGATAAACATGGAAATGGTTAAATTAGAAAACCAAAAAAAATATATAAAGTAAATTCAAGAGCTGGGTCGTTTTATGGGAAAAACACAACACAGTCAATGAAGTAGATAATCCATTATCTAAATCTAATCTAGAAATGTGTGAAAGCCCAAATAAGACATAAGAATAGGTATCTAACTACAGATAAAAAGAAATGAAACTGTGAAGCAAATAAAAAGATGATAATGAAAGAATGAATATATGTGTATTTGTTTTATATAAGGCTTATATCTCCATTATATAATAGATATATACAGATATTTCCTATTATACAAAATTATCCCATAAGAGAAAAAAAATTGAAGAAACTTAAAATTCTTCCCAGAAGAAAATGAGAAACTTTCATAACCAGGCCCAGGAAGTTTTACAAACAC
>NW_011888810.1:1640023-1649644 GCF_000151845.1 Pteropus vampyrus
TGGAATTATGTTCTTTAAATCCAGGTAGAACACAGCTATAAAACCATCTAGATCTGATACCCATTTTGTCCAAAGGGTATATTATGACCCTTCAAATGTTTCCTGTAGGAATCTGTAAGTTCTCTACTGCTTCTTGAAACAATTTTAGCCCATTTATATTCTTCAAGGCAATCGCCCATTTGCCATCACTTTTCAAATTTATCTCATCATTTGGGGTTCAGTCTCCTCTTTGATGCTCTTGTATGTTTTTGCTCTTACTTCACTCCTTGATTAAGCAGGCAAAGAGTTTATTTAAAAGGACTTTTCAGTGAATCAGCATTTGTTTTCCCTTCTATTCTTTGTGTGTGTGTGTGTGTGTGTTTCATTCAGTTGGCTTTTATCTCTACTTTGTTCCTATTAGTTTTTGAGTGTTTAAAACTTTTTAAAAATGAATGCTTAGTGCATGTATTTTAAGGTAAGCATTTTCCTCTTCTAAACATGGTTAGCTATGGCATGAATGTTTTACTACATGTGTAATTTACTTGTTTTAATTTATTTCATCTAGGAATTTCTTATTTTTAAATAGGAAACACTTTAGCCGTCTTTTACTGTCTTTCATATTTTATCATGTTGTAGACAAATAATGACTTATGAAATCATTATTTTTAAAAGTGTATTAAGATTTTCTCTGTGACCAAGTAGTATTCAATCAAGTTTATAAAGTTTCTGGGAAATAGAATAAAACAATGTACATTTTCCACTTGTAGGACACAAAATTGTGTATCTCTTAAATTAAGCTTATCGATATTATTTTGATCATCTGACCTTGTTAATTTTTTTGTATACTAAACCTTCCAAATTCTGAAATAGTCTTTTATTAAGTAATCTTTGTTACTTATTTGTAGCAGCTTTTTTATATATTTAGGTGCTATGGTGTTTCCTAATTAAACATCTATGACTTTCGTATCCCTTTTGTAAACCAAACAATTCTATCAGTATGTATTGTTCTTCTTAATACTCTTTTGATACTTTTGATATTAAATTCTACTTTGATATTAACTTTTCTTTCTCAATTTTTCCCAGTGACTCTTCCATTCCTATTTTTTATTTAACCTTTCTTCATTGTTTTAGGCTTATTTCTTCTAAACATTGTGCAGTTAGATTTCTTTGCTTCTTTTCTAATAGAGAATTCAGTCCATTCATTGACTCAGATATAAGTTATATCCATTCGATTTTGATTACTATACATTTTTATTCTTTTATTCTTTTCTGTATTTTTACTCTTGATTCAAGTTTCTATTTATCTTTTTTCCTCATTTCTCTGCTTTTCAATTTGTGTAGCAGTTACTTTCAGTTTTTAAACAATACTAATTAAGATTACATTTTCTTTTTACATCAAAATATCAGAATTAACTCTCCTCTTGTAGAATGTTTTGTTTTCCTACTTATCGCCTAAGCATCAAAGTTGGACATCTCTATTTTACCTCTGAACTGGATTTTGCTGATATTTCATTATTTTAATTCCAGACTATCACAAAATTTTTCATTACGATGTATTCTATTTCAAGAATCCTATGTGACACCTAACATCGCAACATTTCTGTTATCAGACTCTAAAATTTAACTGTATTGCAAAATTTATTATTTCAATCTCTTTATCTCCCTATCAAGAAATTTCTCTTCCAGTTAAAGTTTTCATTGATCGAGATGATTTCTTGATGCCTTTCTTGAGTAGGATACATGACATATCTAAAATCTTGCATATCCACAAATACATTTCCATCGCTTTCACTTGTGGGGGGCTAGGCACTGAATTCTTCCGTCTTACTAGTCCATAGATGGCACTCGACTGTCTTCTAGTTTCCAGTGCTGAAGTGGACAAGTTTGATGTTAGATATATTTGATTTTCTTTGTAGATAACTGAGTTCAGGTTTTTTTTATTTATCCTTGGAATTCAAAACTTTTACTAAAATATGTCTGGGGCTGGGTGTGTGTGTGTTTATTCATCCCTCTAAGAATCAAGTGAGCACTCTCAAGCAGCAAATCAAAGAAAATTCCCTCTGTTAACTGTTTCATTAATAGCTCTCCATCCGATTCCAGTTCGTCCTTTGGAACATGCTTGCATGATGGCTCATTCGCATCTGTCCTCTGAGCCTATCTTTTCCTTTATGATTTGCATCTCATGGTGGTATTGCTCTGCATCGTGAGATAGTTCTTCTACATTATGGTTTGGGTCACTAACATGAATTTCTGTTTATATACTGAATTTTTAAATTCAAGAAATCAGTTTTTTTTGTTTTAAATATGTCTTTTTCAGTGCTCTACTTGGATATCCTTTAAAGCTCTTATGACTTATGTGTTAGGGTTCTCATCAGGTGCTTCCAGTGGCTCTACTTCAACTGCCAGCTACCTGTACCAGGTATCCACTGTCTATCTTCCTCTCATTGCTCTGTGCCAGTTCTTTTTTTCACTGTGTGCTCATGGTTTTGTCTGTTCAGTAGTCACGTCATGTTGTGAGGTCTTAGTGGCAGGCACAGCAGTTTCTGCTCTTTGGGGTCGACATTGGGCAAACTGGCAAACTTCAGTTGTCGAAACACAAAAAAGGGTCTTTCTCTGTGCCTCTGGGTCTCCCCAGCTGTAAGGAAATCTTCCCCAAACTCACAAACCAGAAGCAGCTCGGCTCCAGAGTGTAGCGCCCCCTCCTGGTCCTCTAGAACTCCAGAGCGTGTGTCGTAGCCTTTCTGCAAAGGGATTCACACATCTCTTCCTGCTGAGCCCTCACCGGGAACCACAGCATCCTGGTCTTTCCACCAGGCTACTCTGCCCCTTGCACCCAGTGCAGACAAAGCTAAACACTGTCCACCCCAGGATCAGTACTCAAAGATTCCAGGGCAGCCAGTTTTCTCAAACACACCATCCAGGTACTGCCAGCTTGCCCACTGATGATGATTAGGATGGATTATTCAAGTTTCCGTACTTCCTCTTGTCTCATTCTTCTGAATCATACAAGTTTACATCATTTGAGTGGAGGCCCTTTTCAAATAAAGACAAGAGAGGAGATAAAACACAAAAACGAAAAAACATACACTCACAGAAAAAAATCAGATATATACAAAAAAATATAGACTCCCCCCCCCCCCTCAGAACCCGTTATTCCATGACTAAATACCTAGCATCAGTAAATAATTTTTAATCAACAATGTTATATAAAGACATTTGTTATTTATAAAGTCAAAAACTACAAATAACCTGACTGTCCATCAGTTAGAGAATGGCTAAGTGAATTAGGGACCCACACCTGATGAAATAGGTATTAACAGCTTAGAAAAGCATATAATAACATAGAAAAATGCTTAAAGTTCTCTGTGAAGTGCATAAAGGACACATATTCATATGTATTAAATATAACTATGGATATATCATATGCAAAAAATTATCAGACAAAGGAATTATACTAAAATGCTAATAGGGGCTATGTACAGGTTGTTTATGGGGATTTCCCCCCCAAATCTCTCCTTCTTTTTCCTGTTTCTCAAATTAAATATAGTAGGTAATAGAATGGTGTTAAAAATATTCTTTGTAAACCATACATACAGATGAATAAAGGACTGAGAATTGATCAAGTAATCGTGACATGTAAATGGCTTCTTCACAGGGGGCTTAAAGTGCTTATTGACAGTTATCTGGGGCTTTAAACTTTATCTCAGCAAATGTTTTATGAGTAAACTCTATCTCAGCCCTCACTGGATCAATCATTTACTCAGACAAATCTCTCACGAAGCTGTTTACCAGAGTCTCTCCTGGGCATCACAGAGGATACGGTGATGATAAATAAAACAAGGTCTGACCTTGGGCAACAAGAAAGCCCAGATCCACGAACACAACCCAGCTCAGCTCCCCAGAGACTCCTGATCGAAATGTGATACGGAAACACCAAACAGCACCTGTGGCTTAGAACCAGGTAACAGATGTGGAATTAAATAAAAGCTTGAAAACCAGCAGCTGAAGTGAAATTTGCACATACTCAGACAACTTTTCCGCCAAAACTCCTTCACAGGGCAGATCTGCAAGAGTCAACATTTCATTTGGAACCGCACGCTACGCACCCACTCCTCCACCGCAGTCTGGTGGCATCGCCAGCAGCGGCCGGCGCATGAAGCTTCCCCCTTCCAGGAAGTCAAATCTGGATAAACACATTTTCCTTTCAATATAGTAATTTTTTAAGCTGCCTTTGATCCCTGATTATTGAAATTATTTATAATGTTTCTGAGTTGTTTACGACAGCTTTGTGCAGCACTGTCTAGATGAATGCTTTCCTACAGCCATCTAAAACCACTTTTATCGCTTCATTTTTCCGTGAAATGTCTGCAAATGGGCTTTATATACATGAAGAGAAAGAGCTGGCATCCTTTCCCTGGGCAGCAGAATCCCAGATCCTTCAGTGGGCTAAGCCAAAGGTCTTCACGCTTACTTATTCCAGGCTTTTACTGAAGGCCCAAGTTTTACAATTTTACCTTCCTGTTAAATAAATTGGACCCCCTAATTCCATATCTGGGAATTGATCCTAAGGAAATAATTCTGAATTAAAGGAGGAAAAGGGTAACAACATGAACATGTTCACAAGAGCCTTATTTGTAAGTGGATTCCATCTAAATGCCCACTTTAGGGGAATGCTTAATCTGTGGTTGATCAGCTTGATGGAAAAATCTGTCGTTAAATGCTAGAGAAGATTAGGTAATAGTAGGGAAAGTGCTTATCTTGCTTTAAAGCAGTGGTTCTCAGCCAAGGATGATTTTGTTACTCAGGGATCATTCAACAATGTATGGAGATAGTTTTGGCTGTTATACAGGGGGAGGGGTCCTACTGGCATCTAGTAGGTTGAGGGCAGGGATGCTGCTAAACACCCTACAATGCACTGGACAGCCCACACCACAAAGGATGATCTGGCCCCAAATGTCAAGAGTGTCAACGTTTTAAAAAAACACCTAATTTTTTAGAAAAGTAAACATGCATACGTGAATTTGTATTATTACATTATTACATTCATATAAACAATGCATTGGCCTGGGAAATGAAGGAAGCAAACAAACCAAATGCTGGCTTTATCTACTCATCTCTTCCCCCAAATTACAAGACTATACTTTCTGCATAATCTGGGCTGTGTCTGTGTGTGGTTTTTAAAACCATTTATACAAAATAATATACTCTGGCTTAAGTCTTTTAATGGACTTCTGAAAGACCTCAGGTAGTCTTATTAATGATAAATTGATAATGCACAATTCATTCTAAAAGAGGAGAAGTTTAAGACTTGTGCATTCTCAACAAGGACCTGTTGGCTGACTCAGTTGCCTGGCAAAGGGGGGAATTTAAACTTTAATGACTGAGCATTTCTACAATGGTAAGAATCATGAAAGGTGATGTTTTTTTGATCCATAATTTAAGGTTCAAGTGAACTATAATTTATTTCGACAGAATCTAAAGCACTAACATTTAAAATTTGTTTCAAAATGGAAAACTTTCCATTATCCACCCCCTTACCTTTTTAAGACAGAATGTCATCATCATAAGCTTATTTTATATTTTTTTACTAATGAAAAGTAATGCCTTTGGCTGTCACTGAGGTTCTAGGGCCCCCAACTAGTGTGCTTTTTAAGTCTCTGCTTCCTGTTTTTACTGCTTTTCGCCTTCTCTTATTTTTGCATCCTCTTCCATTTCAATGCTTCTAAAATGCTTTGGAGTGTAAAACTATCAAGGTTGCAAAAACTGAATGTAAGGGAAATAGCTATGCAGAAAAGCCTAATGTTCTCTCCTCTGAGTCAAGTTCATGAATTTTTACTGCGTGAACTGTGGCTATTAAAAGGCATCCCTGCCCCTGTAATCCTCCTTCCCCGTTTGGTAGGTCTCAGCTGTATTCTGGAAATTCCCAAATAAGCAACTTCCAAATCGCTGTTTAGTTCTTACAACCAGAAGAATAACAATGCAGGCTGTGACTTCTCTACCCAGAGAACAACCAAATTGAGAAAAGATATGCATCCAGGGGCATTGAGCAAGCCCACATCAGCCTGCTGGGGTCCAGAACCATAGTTTTTCTAAGTTATTCCAAGAGAACTGGAGTGAGCACAGGACCCCCCAAGCCAGTGCCGGTTTTTGTGGTAGGGGAATGGGAAGCTCTTGGGAGACTGTATTGGTTATGTATGAAGCCTTCAAAAACACACGCCAAATGGGTTTCATTCTATGCAAGAGGCCATCAGGAAGATTCTGAAGCTCAGAATCACAATAAGTATCCACATCTTCTCCCATCATCAAACCCACGACCTGAACTACCCACAGCTTGGTGCTGTGTCCTCAGCAAACTTATCCTCTTTCATAGTTCAAGGAGGCCAAATCCTTTCTGCCAAGTCTCCCCTAAGTGGTCAATTAAAGAGTGGACTAAACATCATCAGGCCTTGGCAGACCAAGAAGGCAGGCTCCTCCAGCAGCAGAGAGAACCACAAAAGGAGTACCACTCACTATGGAAAGTTGTGGTTCTTGAATTTCCTTCCCCGAGACAGGCTATGACAAGGCCTTGTTAGATGCTCTGATCTTAAGAGATTACCAAAGACCGACAGGCAGAGAAAGGCACCCACGAAGGAAGAACTGATCTAGAAGAGCATTGTCTTGCCTAGCTCTTGCTGAAATGAAACTATTGAGGAACTTTCAAAGAGCTTCACCCTTTCCACCTACATGGCCTACTCACAGAAATGTAGAAAATCCTCCAAGAAAGATGGATGCTGGGAGGAAAGACCTAGGACTTCTGGGGGATATCTGTCGCTGAAAGGAATTCTTTAATGATGTGGCATGTTTGGCTAGATAATTCTCGATGGGTTCAGTCCATCAATCAACCATACTCATTGGCCATTTCCACCCCAACAGCAGGTAGAGCTCAGAAAACCCCGACATGTTTCTCCACTCACCAGGACTGGCCGCATCTCACAGAAAACCAGGAGGGAAGCCAGTTCAATGTCTTCGCTGTACCCGTTCTTCAGAGGAACAGATCTAAATCCTGTGACAGAATGGGGGAAAAAAACAGTGCAGAGGCAGGCAATTAATGTCTGACCTTAGCTTTCTTGGGGTTCCCAGGGATCACATGCCCAGTTCAAGGAACAGAGAAGTCAGTGCCCCGTGCTGGGCCTGACTTTCTGGAAACCAGAGGTCTCATCCTGATGGTTATGGAGATGGGCTCCAGAATGCAGCCTTGACTGACAGTTCCATACAGAGAAGTGAAGTTAAAACTATCTGCCATCTAGAAATGAAAATGATGCACTCAGAAGAAATTAAAACCCACAGAACATTACATATTGAATTCAGAGTGGCTGCAGCTGTGGTTCAATTCCTTAAATACTCCTAAGGCCGAAAGACTCAAAGGAGTAATGAATCCTCACATCCATTTCCTCCACTTAGCCTTTTACGAAGCACAGGACAGGGGAATGCCTTTAAAGATTTTTCAGTGGGAGGAAATCTTCCTGTCGCTGGGCAGTTCATAGCAGTACTGATCATCTTCCTCAGAAAGCCATTCTCTATTTATAATTTTAATGGTATCCGACAGTCATTTTAAATGTTTAAGAGGAGGGTTGAGGTGGAGCTAAAATCCTCTGCCATCACCACCCATTCAATAACGTTTACGGAAACACATCTCAAAGGTTGGTTTGTTTGCTTATTTTAATTAATAAAGAACACCTGGTAAAAATAAGTCTCCTTCCCACCCACTCATAATGCCTTATTCCAGAAGGAACCATTGTTAACAGCATCTCCCCAAGACAGTCTATACATGTGTTCGAGTTCCCTTTAAAATCACAAAGGACAGTACCCTGACCCGAGCAATTCTGAACTTTACAGTTTCCATTTACCACTTTCTTGGGGATTCACTATATGGCTCTAGGTTGACCTGAAAGCTTTTTTTAAATTACATTTTTAAATTTAAGTATAGTTAGTATACAATATTAGTTGTATTAGTTTTAGGTGTACAATATATAGTGATTCGACATTTTTGTACCTTATAACGTGCTCACCCCACTAATTCTAGTAATCATCAGTCACCATGAAAACTTACCACAATATTATCGACTATATTCCCTTTCATCTTTTTCACCCATCCCCCACCACCTCCCCTCTGGTTACCATCCCTTTGGTTTCTGTTTTTAATGAGTCTGGGGTTTTTTTCCAATATATTTTTTTAGATTCCACATATAAAAAACCATACGGCATTTATCTTTCTCTGTGTGAATTATTTCACTTAGTATAATACCCTTTAGATCCATCCATGTTGTAGCAAATGGTAAGATTTCATTATTTTTTATTGCTGTGTAATAGTCCATTGTGTATATATGTGTGTGTGTGCATGTGTGTGTGTATATATATGTGTGTGTGTATATATATATGTATACATATATGAAAAAATGTGCAACATCACTAATCATTAGGGAAATGCAAGTCAAAACCACAATGAGATACCACGCCGCACCAGTCAGAATGGCTATTATCAAAAAGTCAACAAATAACATGTGTCGGTGAGGATGTGGTGAAAAGGGAACCCTGGTGCACTGTTGGCGGGACTGCAAACGGGTACAGCCAGTATGGAAAAATAGATTAGTTGGCAGTGTAAGCAAGGGTTTATTTCTGGGCTTTCTTTCTGTTCCATTGATATATGGGTCTGTTGTTGTGCCAGTACCATGCTGTTTTAATTATTATAGCTTTGTAATATAGTTTGAAGTCAAGGAGCATGATACCTCTAACTTTGTTCTTTCTCAGGAGTGCTTTGGCTATTCATGGTTGTTGTTTTTTTTTCTTGTGGTTCCATATAAATTTTAGAATTATATGAAGAATGTCATTGGTATTTTGATAGGAATTGCACTGAATCTGTAGACTGCTTTGGGTAGAACAGACATTTTAATAGTATTAATCCTTCCAATCCATTTATTTGTGTCATCTTCACTTTCTTCAGGGTCTTACAGTTTTCAGAGTAAAGGTCTTTCACCTCTTTGGTTAAATTTATTCTTAGATATTTTATACTTTAAAAAAATTTTTTCTTTATTAAAATTATTGGGGTGACACTGGTCAATAAAATCAAATAGGTTTCAAGTGTACAATTCAACAATATGTCATATGTATATTGCACTGAGTGCTCATCACCCAAAATTAAATTTCCTTCTGTCACCAAATATTTGACCTCCTTTACCCGTATCTACCACCCCCTCCACACACTCTGGTAATCCACTGTCGGTGTCCTTGAGTCTGTCTGTCATGTTTCTTTGTTGCTTTCAGTTTTATATCCCACCCATAAGTGAAATCATATGGTTCTCAACTTTCTCCAATTTATTTTGCTTAGCGTGATAATCTCAAGATCTCTCCATATTTTCCCAAATGGCAGTATTTCATCCTTATGGCTGAATAATATTCCATTGTATATATGTACCACATCATCTTTATCCAATCATCTATCAAAGGACACTTCAGTTGTTTCCATGTTTTGGCCACCGTGAATAATGCTGCAGTGAACATCAGGGTGCATATATCTTTGTGGATAAATGTTTTCAAGTTTTTTAGGTAAATACCCAGAAGAGGGACTGCTGGATCATTTGCTAATTCTATACTTAGTTTCACTGA
>NW_011888810.1:1649694-1651783 GCF_000151845.1 Pteropus vampyrus
CATGTAAGCAAGGGTTTATTTCTGGGCTTGCTTTCTGTTCCATTGATATATGGGTCTGTTGTGGTGCCAGTACCATGCTGTTTTAATTATTATAGCTTTGTAATATAGTTTGAAGTCAAAGAGCATGATACCTCTAACTTTGTTCTTTCTCAGGAGTGCTTTGGCTATTCATGGTTGTTGTTTTTTTTTCTTGTGGTCCCATATAAATTTTAGAATTATATGAAGAATGTCATTGGTATTTTGATAGGAATTGCACTGAATCTGTAGACTGCTTTGGGTAGAACAGACATTTTAATAGTATTAATCCTTCCAATCCATTTATTTGTGTCATCTTCACTTTCTTCAGGGTCTTACAGTTTTCAGAGTAAAGGTCTTTCACCTCTTTGGTTAAATTTATTCTTAGATATTTTATACTTTAAAAAAATTTTTTCTTTATTAAAATTATTGGGGTGACACTGGTCAATAAAATCAAATAGGTTTCAAGTGTACAATTCAACAATATGTCATATGTATATTGCACTGAGTGCTCATCACCCAAAATTAAATTTCCTTCTGTCACCAAATATTTGACCTCCTTTACCCGTATCTACCACCCCCTCCACACACTCTGGTAATCCACTGTCGGTGTCCTTGAGTCTGTCTGTCATGTTTCTTTGTTGCTTTCAGTTTTATATCCCACCCATAAGTGAAATCATATGGTTCTCAACTTTCTCCAATTTATTTTGCTTAGCGTGATAATCTCAAGATCTCTCCATATTTTCCCAAATGGCAGTATTTCATCCTTATGGCTGAATAATATTCCATTGTATATATGTACCACATCATCTTTATCCAATCATCTATCAAAGGACACTTCAGTTGTTTCCATGTTTTGGCCACCGTGAATAATGCTGCAGTGAACATCAGGGTGCATATATCTTTGTGGATAAATGTTTTCAAGTTTTTTAGGTAAATACCCAGAAGAGGGACTGCTGGATCATTTGCTAATTCTATACTTAGTTTCACTGAAGAACCTCCATACTGTTTTCCACAGCGGCTGTACCAAGTTACATTCCCACCAGCAGTGTGTGAGGGTTCCTTTTGCTCCACAATCTCTCTAATACTTGTTATTACTCTAATAGGTCTGAGGTGGTATCTCATTGTGGTTTTGATTTGCATTACCCTAATAGCTAGTGAAGTTGAGCATCTTTTCGTATGTCTGTTGGCTATTTGTATGTCTTCTTGGGAGAAGTGTCTGTTCAGGTCCTCTACCCATTTTTTAAATTGGATTGTTTTTTTTATTGTTGAATTGTATGAGTTCTTCGTATATTTTTGGATATTAGGCCCTTATTAGAGGCATTGTTTGCAAATTTCTTCTCCCATTCTGATAGTTGCCTTTTGTTGATGGTTTCCTTTGCTGTGCAGAAGATTTTTAGTTTAATATAGTCCCATTCATTTATTTTTGCTTTTACTTCCCTTGCCTTTAAGGCCAAATTCACAAAATCTTCTCTAAATACAAGGTCCATGTGTTTAATACCAGTATTTTCTTCTATGTGATTTATTGTTTCAGGTATTATATTCAGGACTTTGATCCAATTGAATTAATTTTGGTGTATGATGACAGATAGCAATCTAGTTTCATTCTTTGCATGGGCTTTCCAATTTTCCCAGCACTATTTATTGAAGAGGCTTTCCGTTCTCCATTGTATGTGTTTGGTTCTTTGTCATAAATTATTTGCCTATATATACAGGGGTTTATTTCTAAACATAGAAATAAAAATTGGCTTTCCAATTTTCCCAGCACCATTTATTGAAGAGGCTTTCCATTCACCATTGTATGTGTTTGGTTCTTTGTCGTAAATTATTTGCTCATATATACAGGGGTTTATGTCGTAAATTATTTGCCCATGTATACAAGGGTTTATTTCTGGACTTTCAATTCTGTTCCCTTGGTCTATGTCTGTTTTTCTGGCAATACCATGCTTTTTTAATTATTGTCACTTTGTAGTATAATTTGAAGTCAGGCAGAGTGATACTTCTGGCTTTGTTCTTTTTTCTTAAGATGGCTTTGGCTATTCAAGGTCTTTTGTACTTCCATAGAAATCTGATT
>NW_011888810.1:1651833-1654302 GCF_000151845.1 Pteropus vampyrus
TGAAGTCAGGCAGAGTGATACTTCTGGCTTTGTTCTTTTTTCTTAAGATGGCTTTGGCTATTCAAGGTCTTTTGTACTTCCATAGAAATCTGATTGTTCAATTACAGTTGACATTTAATATTATTTTATATTAGTTTCAGGTGCACAGAATAGTAGTTAGACGTTTATATAATTGATGAAGTGATCCCTTCAATTAGTCTAGTACCCACGTGGCAGTAATACATAGTTATTACAATATTATTGACTTTATTCCCTATGTTCTACATCTCCATGACTATTTTGTAATTAACGATTTGTACTTCTTAATCCCTTCACCTTTTTTACGCGGTCCCCCAAACCCCTCCCATCTAGCAACTGTCAGTTCTAACTATGAATCTGTTTGTTTTGTTTTCTTTTGTTCTTTAGATTCCACATGTAAGTGCAATCACATGGATTTGTCTTTCTCTGTCTGATTTATTTCACTTAGCATAATACCCTCTAGATCCATCCATGTTGTCGCAAATGTGAGATTTCATTTTTTATGGCCGAGTAATTCCATTGTGTATATGTGCCACATCTTTATCCAGTCATCTCTTGATTGGGGTATTTCATTCTTTTCGATGCAATTGTAAGTTGGGTTGTCTTAATTTCTACTTCTGATTGTTATTAGTATAGGAATGTGATGGATTTCTGTATATTCATTTCATATTCTACTTTTATTTGTTAATTTTTTGGTGGATTCTTTAGGATTTTCTATATACGGTGTTATGTCATCAGCAAATAGTGACAGTTTTACTTCTTTCCAATTTGGATGCCTTTCATTTCTTTTGGTTGTTTGATTTCTGTGGCTAGGATTTCCAATAAATATTGAATAGTAGTGGTGAGAGTGGGCACCTTGTCTTGTGCCTGATCTTAGAGGAAAGACTTTCAGTTCTTTACCATTGAGTATGATGTTAGCTGTGGGCTTGTCATATATAACCTTTATTAAATTGAGGTAAGTTCCTTCTATACCCACTTTCTTGAGAGTTTTTATCATAAATGGATATTGAATTTTGTCAAATGCTTTTTCTGCATCTATTGAAAGGATTATATGATTTTTATCTTTGGTTTTGTTGATGTGATGAACCACATTAATTGTTTTGCAACTGTTAAACCATCCTTGTACCCCTGGCATAAATCCCACTTGACTATGGTACATGAGCCTTTAAATCAGGGGTCCCCAACCCCCAGGCCGGTACTGGTCCATGGCCTGTTAGAACCGGGCCGCACAGCAGGAGGTGAGCAGCGGGCGAGTGAGCAAAGCTTCATCTGTATTTGCAGCCGTTCCCCAGCACTAGCATCATTGCCTCAGCTCCACCTCAGATCATCAGGCATTAGATTCTCATAGGGGCCAAAAAGGTTGGGGACTGCTGCTTTAAATTTACTGTTGAATTCAGTTTGTAAGAATTTGTTGAAAATTTTGGCATCTATGTTCATCAGGGATATTGGCTTGTAAGTTTCTTTTTTGTAGTGTCTGTCTGGTTTTGGTATAAGAGTTTGGTATAAGAGTTAGGCCTCATAGAATGAGTTTGCAAGCATTCTTTCCTCTTCACTTTTTTGGAATAGTTTGAGGATAGGTACTAATTCTTCTTTAAATGTTTGGTAGAATTTACCTGTGAAGCCATTGGTCTTGGGCTTTTGTTTGTTGGTGGTTTTTTGATTACTGCTTCAATTTCATTGCTAGTAATCGGTCTGTTCAGTTTCTGTTACTTCCTGGTTTAGTCTTAGAAGGTTGTACGTTTCTAGAAATTTATTTCTTCTAGATAATGCAATTCGTTGGCATATAATTGTTCATAGTTTCTTTAATGATCCTTTGTATTTCTGTGGTAACTTGGTTGTAGTAATCTGTTCTCTTTTATTTCTGATTCTATTTGTATTCTTGTTTTTGCTTGACAAATCTTGCTAGAGGCTTGTCAGTTTTATCCTTTCAAAGAACTAGGTCTTAGTTTCATTAATCGTCTCTTATTTTTCTATTTTTTGATTTCATTTCTTTCTACTCTGAACTTATTTCTTTCCTTCTACTTGCTCTGGGTTGTTTGTTCCCCTTTTTGTAATTTCTTTAGGTGCCAATCTAGATTGTTTTGAGATTTTTTCCTGCTTCTTGAGGTAGTCCTTTATAGCTATAAAATTTCCTCTTATAACTGCTTTTGCTACATCCCATAAAATTGTTAAGGTTGTACTTTTAATTTGCCTCAAAGTAGTTTTTGATTTCCTATCTGATTTCCCTTATCCATTGGTTGTTTAGAAGCATGGTGTTTAATCTCCATGTGTTTGTGATTTTTTCCAGTTTTCTTCCTGTAGTTAATTTCTGGTTTCATGACATTGTGGTCAGAAAATATGCTTGATATAATTTCAGTCTCCTTGAATTTACTGAGGCTTGTTTAGTGGCCTAGTATGTGTTCTAGCCTGGAAGACATTCCATGTGCTCTTGAGTGTAATCTACAGTTTTTG
>NW_011888810.1:1654352-1659922 GCF_000151845.1 Pteropus vampyrus
ATTTCTTTAGGTGCCAATCTAGATTGTTTTGAGATTTTTTCCTGCTTCTTGAGGTAGTCCTTTATAGCTATAAAATTTCCTCTTATAACTGCTTTTGCTACATCCCATAAAATTGTTAAGGTTGTACTTTTAATTTGCCTCAAAGTAGTTTTTGATTTCCTATCTGATTTCCCTTATCCATTGGTTGTTTAGAAGCATGGTGTTTAATCTCCATGTGTTTGTGATTTTTTCCAGTTTTCTTCCTGTAGTTAATTTCTGGTTTCATGACATTGTGGTCAGAAAATATGCTTGATATAATTTCAGTCTCCTTGAATTTACTGAGGCTTGTTTAGTGGCCTAGTATGTGTTCTAGCCTGGAAGACATTCCATGTGCTCTTGAGTGTAATCTACAGTTTTTGAATGCAGTGCTCTATAAATGTCTATCAAATCAAACTGGTCTAATTTGTCATTTAAGGTTATTATTTCTTTATTACTTTTCCATCTGGATGATCTATCCATTGAGGAAAGTGGAGTATTAAAGTACTCAAGTATTATAGTATTACTGTTAATTTCTGCCTTTATGTCCATTAACATTTTCTTTATATACTTGGGTGCTTTTCTGTCTTGGGTGCATAGATAGTTACAATTGTAATATTCTCTCCGTGGACTGATCCCTTTAAAATCATGTAATGTCCTTCTTTGTCTCTTTTTACATTCTTTGTCTTGAAGTCTATTTTGTTGGATATGAGCATTCTTTTCATTTCTATTTGCATGGAATATATTTTTCCATCCCTTTACTTTCAGTCTATTTTTCAATCTAAAGTGAGTCTCTCGTAAGCAGCATATACATGGGGCATGTTTTCTTTATCCATTTTGCTACCCTATGTCTTTTGATTGGAACATTTAGTCCATTTACATTTAGAGTAATTATTGATATGCGTGTGCTTATTGCCATTTTGTTGTTTTTTGTCTTCTTCGCTGTTCCTTTATTCTCATGATCTCTTTCCTTTTGATTTGTTGCTTTTCATTACTGTTTTGATGGGATTCCTTTCTCTTTATTTTTTGTGTATTTTTGTAAGTTTTTGGTTTATGATTACCATGAGATTTTTCTATATCTACAGCAGTCTATTTTAAGCCGACAGGCATTTAAGTTCAATCGCATTCTGAAAGTACATTTTTATTTCCCCTACTCTTTAACATCGTGTTTTATATCTTTTTATTTTATGTATCCCCTTGATTATTTATTGTAGTTATAATTTTGCTACTATTGTTTTTTAACCTGCGTATTAGCTTTTTAAGTAGTTGATTCACTGTGATTATTGTATATTTCTCTTTACCGGTGAAAATTTTTTCTTTCCTGTATTATTTCTGGTTATGGCCTTTTTTGCATAAAGAGGACCCTTTAACATTTCTTGTAAGGCTGGTTTAGTGGTTGTGAACTCCTTTAGTTTTCATTCAGTTCTGTCCTTCAATTCTGAATGATAACCTTACTAGATACAGTATTCCAGGCTGTAGATTCCTTTCTTCCAGCACTTTATATCTCTCCTTCGCTCCCTTCTGGCCTGTAAAGTTGCTTCTGAGAAATCAGCTGATAACCTTATGGCAGTTTCCCTCGTATGAGACTTCATGCTTCATTCTTGCTGCCTTTAAGATTGCCTCTTTATCCTTAACTTTTGCATTTTTATTATATGTCTTAGTGTAGGTCTTTTGGGTTCATCTTGTTTCAAACTTTCTGTGCTTCATGGACCTGATGTCTGTTTCCTTCCCCGGTTTAGAAAAGTTTTCAGACATTATTTCTTCAAATATTCTTTCTGCCCCTTTCTCATTTATTTTTTTGGAATCCCTATAATGCGAATGTTAGGATGCTTTGTGTTATCTGAGAGATCTCTTATACTGTCCTCATTTAAAAACTTTTTTCATTTTGCTATACTTATTGGGTGATTTCCACTATTCTGTCTTCCAGGTAGCTAACCCATTCTTCTATATTAACCAATCTGCTTTGATTCCTTCTAATGCACTCTTCATTTCAATTATTGTATTTCTCTTCTCTGATTGGTTTTTTATTACATTTTCTCTGTGTTGAAGTACTCTCCGAGTTTGTTGAGCATCCTTTTGAACAGGTCTTTGAATTCTTTATTAGACAAATTACTTATCTCCGTTTCATTGGGGTTTTTTTCTAGAGGTTTTTTTTATTATTAATTCATTCAGGGTATATTCTTCTGTCTCCCATTTTGTTTCACTTTCTGTGTTTGTTCCTATTCTATAGAATAGCTATCCCTCCCAATCTTCAAACAGTAGTCTCTGTGTAGACTGGGTTGAATAGTTTTGGCAGGCTAATGGTGCCTGGTATATCACCTGGCTTGAAGAAGTGGGTTCCAGGTGGAGCAACCTGATGTGTGCATGCTTCCTTGCCCTTCTGAGTGGGGCCACCTGCTATAGATGAGGAAGCCAGCTGTGCTCTTGGTGTGCCCCGCTGCTTTAACCGCGATCAGAGCAGGGTCTGGGCGAGTCTGCTTTGCATGCTCGTATCTCTGCCCCAGCAGCTCTGCCCCTCTCCGATTGGGGTAGGCCTATGTGTATGCAGAGTTGCACTTGGCTAGTTCTGCTCCCTCCTGAGGCAGTGCAGCTCCTCAGTGCTCAGCTGCGCCCCTTTCACGGGCAGCCCTGTGTGCATGCACTGTTGTTTTAATTGCCCTCAGAGCAGGGTCTGGGTGGGGCCACTCTGCATGCCAGCTTCTCAACGCCCTACTAGCTCTGCCCTTTCTCTGGGCGAGGCAGCCTTTCAGGCACACAGCAGAGCCCCACTCATTCTGCCTGGGGCAAAGTTTTGCTAGCTTTACATTTTCTTCGAATGGAGCAGCCCATGCACAAGTGCAGCAGTGCCCCACTATCTCTGCACTTTCTGGACAGTGTAGTCCTGCTAGCAGGTACTGCAGCATTTTGTTGGCTCTGCACCCTCTCCAGGCAGGAGAGCCCCTTGTGTGCAGCCCAGTGGGTGAATGAAGCAGCACCCTGCTCTACCTGCTGGATCAATCTCGGGTAGAGGGGCCCCTTGTATGCACACCATGGTGCCCTCCTGTTTCTGTTGGATCTAGCGCCAGGAGGGGTGGCTGGAGTCTGCAGGTTGGTCAGTGAGGCTGGATGGAGTTCCGACCCGCTATCCACGTTCAGGGGAAATGAACGTTCAGTTCCTCTACTCCTGGGGTGTTCCCTCAGCTACCGGAGAGCTCTCGTGGTTCCCCAACCTTCTCTGTGTGGTCCCTCTCTCTTGCTTATGGTGCAGAAGCTGTTGAACTGGCTCACAGTCGTCTCGGGAAGAACTGCTCTAAATATGTATACATTTGATGTGTTCTTGGGACGGGGCAAGCTCAGCTTCCACCCGTGCTGCCATGTTGGACCCGCCTGTCTGACTTGAATGCTTTTTATTCTCATTGTATCTACCGATTCTCCAGGACAAGCAATGCTCAAATTAGGGCATTCCCACTATTTCCTCTGTTTTAGCTTGTTCAATGATTATTCTTATTTCTCTTAGAGAACCTTTTATACTATCAGTTGATTTATAGCCTTTAAATAATATCTGTTGAATTAATCACTTTCCACTGCCTGTGATGAGGAAATCAGCATGCTTGCACAACCCTATACCTTCTCTCCCTTTTCTTCCCCTGGGTGAACCATATTTCTACATCGACATGGTATGTAATACGTATGTCCCTTTTTGTAACCATAATTCTCCCACAAAGGGAGCTTTAGTTATATTTTTCTGACATTTATACAGCAATACTAAAAGATTACAAGGAATATTTGTATACCTACTACCCAGATCTCACCATTAACCTTTTACTATACTTGTTTTATCACATTTATCTACCTAACAATCTACTGTGTGTATGTGTATATATAATTTCAAAGCAAGATGAAGACATCTGTACACCTCCCCCTGAATGTCAGCATGAATCTATCTCATTAACTAGAGCTCAATATTTATTTACAGTATTCTTTTTCTGATATAAAATTTACACACAGTGAAATGCACAAAATTTTAAAAATATTCTGATGCTCACTATCCTTTCCCTGAACTTTTCCATCGATACTTTGGCTAAATTTGTCTTGTTTTCTTCAGTATGAGCTCACGGGACATATAATCCCTGAACCGTGCACGTTGAAATGCATCTGCCCTTTAATTTTATGCTTGAGTGACAGTGTGAATGGTATAAAACTCTCAAATCACTCTTTTCTCTGGAGGATTTTGGGGACAGTGCTCTCCTTGAATACTGCTATAGAGAAGTTTTCTGACCTAGTTACCCCTTACAGGTGTTGGGAATATTTTTTTGTTGGTTTGTTTGCTTGTTGGATTTTGCCTGGATACTCACAGAATTCTTGCGGTACAGTGCTTCTGCAACGTCAATGCAGGTGTGAATCACCTGTGGATTTTACTAACCTACAGATTCTAACTCAGGAGGTCTGGGGTGCGGCCTAAGAGTCTGCATCTTGAATGAGCTGGACCGTGGACAATAGGGGAGAAGTCGGTCTAAGTGCTGCTCAGCTGTTAAAACGTACTAGAATGCTGAGCTCTCCATGGTGCCCAGGGATGCTGCCTGGCAGCCCTCCACTAACAGGGTTCCGAGCGGAGCGGCACGGCTGCACTCGGCACGCACCCCTGAATTTGGAGATGTGGGCTCTGTCCCCCTGCTGGGTGTCCCCAGCTCCCTGTATCTCCTCTAACTCCTAGGTCTTGTGGTTATGAGCAGCCCTTCATGTATGTTGGGTTTTAAGATGCTACGGTATTTGCCAATTTCACCAAAAAGAGAGTTTGATTCTGTTTTTATTCTTGTCGATTTGAGTTGTACCCCAGAGGAAAGGGAAATAGAGACATCTTTTGAAGTAGGATCAGATTTTTGGCTTAGGGGGCCTGGAGAGTAGGAAGAATGTGGGATTTGAAGTCAGACACTTCTGGGTTTGGATCCAGCTCTGGTCTTACAGGTGTGTGACCTTGAACAAGTTAATTAACATCTCCAGGCCCCAAAGTGCTGGTATTTAAAAAGCGGAGATGCTAAAACCTCTTTCACAGGATTGCTATGAGGATTAAAAGAGAAAAAGGTTAAGGCACCTCACACAACAAATTATGTTTTTCTTCCTTCACGAGCTCCAGCTGGCTTAAAAGCTTAAGTGCATCCCGAGTGACAATGGGTAAAGTTTATTTTGGGTTCGGAAGGCCCCCAATGCCTTATGCAGAAAGGGATTGTTCATTTTATTTCATTCCCTCCATGAATACGGATGTGCCAGGCATTGTTGGATCAGAGAAAGGTCCTTACTGAGTATCTCACAGTTGGGGGAAGGGTCACAGTTTTCATCATCCTTGAGATTTTGTTCTTTGTTAAATCTCCAAACTAAGTTATAGCATCTTCTAGATGAATCAACAATATTTGGTGGCTGGTAAGAAGTGTTCATCAACTCTGACTTCTCTCCAAGGCACTGGCAGGGGCTGCAGTGCTCACATCCCTTAACCTTCAAGAGGCCATGGTCAACAGCACAGCCACCTGTCGTGCAGGGTGAGTTCGGTGGACATGGGTTAGGAATAGGTAGGCACAATT
>NW_011888810.1:1661602-1668285 GCF_000151845.1 Pteropus vampyrus
TTAATTCCTTTAATGGGGTAGGTAGCATGAGCCAGGAAGTTGGGATCACTGAACATATCTTCCTCGTACACCACAAAGCGCAGAAATGCAAGGTTTGGGTCATAAATTTCAAATGTCACCTTCTCCTGTGTTGGAGCCCAAACAGGGCTTAGGCCATTGTCATCTAGAAGATGATCAAAGCTTATTAGAGACTCCATTCATCGGTTTTTAATCCCCTTAGTAATCATGTAAATATGCATCTAGGCCAAGATCTAAGAAAATCTGAATAATCTTTTTTTTCCACTAACAGTCCTGGTAATCCTATTGTCATAGGCCTGGCCTTCAGTGAGAAGGAGGCCACCTCCCCTTTTATACAGCTCCCGTCTCAACTCCCTGGAATGTGGAAGGGACAGGCGGTGGATGACACAGCAGGAACAGGTGTGTTCGGAGAAGAGAAGGGAGTGGGTTAGTCTCTCTGAAGAGGCAGAACCAGTGTGAGTTCTGTAGCTGTCAGGGGAGAATGAACCTCGTAGAACAAGGCAAGCGTCAACCTGCCGCCCTCCGCAAGTGCCAGTTTTACGGGCCAGCACACGAGTTGCTCGTTGGGCTCCCTTTCCCCAGGGCCAGTAATCCTGGACCTCAAAAGGCCCACAGTTCAGTTTCTTCCTGGCTTCAACTAGAAGAACATGCATTTCTCTTGGCCTCTCTGCCCTCTGTGGGACGAGATCGCTCAGGTTAGGCTGCAGCCTCTGGCCCTGTGCTAAATGGACTGACTGTACACATGCTAGCTGTACACACAGGTGGCCACATCCTCTCTGCTTCTTAGTCTTGGACTCAGCAGATAAAGCAGGTGGAGGCTGTCGCACAGAGAGGACCATCCTAGTGTCATGGTACAGGCAGCAGGAGCCTTGCGTTAGTTACAGGCAGAGAAACACAGCACTGGGCACAAGTCCAACTATTTAATTACATGGCCCTTTGTTTCCCCTCCCTGAGCTGACACATGTGAGCAAGAGGGATGAAGGAAAAGACCTGGACGACCAAAGTGCACTACAGAATCCCCAGTGAGTGGCATCCCCAACATGTGACGCAACTCGCTTGAAGTTTAAGAGAATAAAGGACCCAGGCAACTTACTCACAACCGTCGTCTTAAACTTGTTGTTGTCATATTCAGCTCCACATATTTCCACCTCCACAAAGGGACACGCAATACTTCGTCCAAGCTTGGGGAGATGTCGAGCCCCGAGAACCTACGACACCGAACGGTAAGTAGTGGAATTCTCCCAGATCCATCCTGGGAAGAGCTAGCAAGTTCTGCATGGGTGGACGAGCACGGAGCTCAGTTTGGGTTTTACAGTCAGACTGTAGGAGTTCAAAGGCAGCCTCAGCTCTTTCACTAGAGAAGTCTAACAACCTTCTGAAGGAGACCCCACCACTGTTTTTCTCATGGATGAGGAAATGGGAGAGTTGGGATGGATTCCCACAGCTGTTAAGATGAGCCAGGATGGGAGCCCCCGTGCCATAGGACTTGACAGGTGGTCCTCACCTGAGCACATAAACAATCAGCCCACGCTCAGGTGGGCACCCACAGAAACCACCTTTAATCACTTGATTTCCCAGCTTCCAGGAAAGAATGGGGGAGTGTGTGATGTTCTTTTTGTAACGGGTCTTCTTTGGTTATGACAGCTGCATTTTTTTGCCTCCCTTAATCTTATGAGAAATGCAATTCATTTCTCTACCTTGCATAGTTTTCAAAAGAAATAAAAACATAAATTCTTACAAAGAGACAACACGTTCTCTGGAAGTTAAATGAACTTTAAAAAGCTTTCACCCTTAAAACTGGCCGTTAGGGGGACAAATGCTCCCTGCCATAAAGACCAAATGGCCATTTTCTACAGGCGCTCTTTTGCTTTTTTTTTCTGGCCAGAAAATGTTCTCATCAAGACCCAGGAGATACCCTGCTGAGCCCCACAAGAGATGGATTCATACCTTAGCCCAGCAGACGACATGGGTAAGGTGTCCAAGATGAATTTGGAAAGAGCTCTCTCCCTCTTCCCCCCTGAAATGCTCTGTAATTAAGAGCCTCACACTATGTCTGAGTGGTGATGGTTTAAACAAGACAGGTGTCATTAGGCACAGGGCTGGGCCCTCCCAATGTCACACAGCCCTGGCTTGAGGAGAGCCGGGCCTTACCTTGACTGTCAAGGTCATCAGGATCTTCCGCTGGGACTCAGGCGGCATGGGGTCATACTTCTCCGTCCTCATGCTCTCAGGCTGTAGGACGTAGCCAGTCCGCCCATTGAGTGAAAACAAGGCCTGATTCATCTGCATGTATTTATCTGGGAAGGCAAGGACACTGCTTCTGTAAGTCAGGCAGGAAAAGGCCGGACTCCTGGGCCAGGAGGTGCTGGGTCGGGAACGATTTATGCATTTTCCCCAAAATTATTTGAGCTAGTTATTAAAATAGAGATCTAATTCAAAGAAAATATGGGCTATTCAGAAAAATCTCAGACCAGGGAACACCTTTCCAAGTACGAGACAAAATTCAGAACTATAAAAAGAAGTTATTAAAACCCACTCAAAGCTAAAAATTTCTACACAGAAAAAAATTTCCATAAATGTTAAGACATGCTGTAGAAAAATCATTTTAACTCAAATGACAGATATATATATATATAAAGTTAACCTGCTAAGAGATCTGATAAATGTGTGCTATAAATACTTACATCCCATTAGAAAAACTGGGTCAGAAGCATAAACAGATAATTTGCAGAAAAGAAAAAGCAACTGCTTCCTAAATACATGAGAAACTGGTTCATGTGATTCCTAAGAGCAGTGCCAATAAGGGAAGCTCTAACAATGGAACATCGATTTTCACCTACCAGATGGGCAAAGATTGGTAAAACTAGGCGAAGTGATGCCAAAAAAGGCGTACTCAAACACTTTACCAGTTTGCATTTCCACTCTCAAACTTTATAGAATAGGGGTCCCCAACCCCGGGGCCAGGGACAGTCCGTGGCCTGTTAGGAACCAGGCCGCACAGCAGGAGGTGAGTGGGTGGTGGGTGAGCGAGCTAAGCTTCACCTGTATTCGCAGCCATTCCCCAGCGCTAGCGTTACTGCCTCAGCTCCACGGGCGTCAGACCCTCATAGGAGCACCAGTCCCTGGTGTCAGAAAGGTTGGGGACTGCTGCTATAGAGGATGTGGGCGAGCATCTCAGTTCAGGCACCACTGGAATCAGTGTTCAGTGGCAAAGTAGATCAAAATGCCAGTGCTGTTCGACCCACATTGCGCTCCTGAGAATTCTGTCCCACAGATGCAGTCCCACATCTGTGAAACGAGCACGGAAGGTTACAGAAGGCAGTGTGTCTGGAATAGCTTAAATGTGCCTCAGCCGGAGTCTGGCTGAATAAATGATGGTTCCATTCAGTGGACTCCTATGCAGGCATAAAAACAGAAAGGACACTACCGATGAACAGATCCCCCGAAGAGGTTTAGAAAACAACAAAACTGCGAAACACTGATTTGTGCTACCATTTGTAAAAGCTTTGCCTGTTGGTTTTTCGCAGCATGTGAATATCTCTGGAAGAGAATCTGAGCATGAAGCCCTCAAAGAGAGATGGGCCAGGAGAGAATGCTGAAACAAGCCACCGAACACCTGAATCCAGCTGTGCCTGAAGTGGATCAACTCTTAGTCTTTTTAATTACATGAGCTAATGCATTTCCTTTCTCTCCTAAGTCAGGTTAACTCGGCATCTGTCACTTGCCATCACAGGGCCAGCCAAATACAAGTGTCTGCTGTCAAGCATGCCCATCAGTCCCCTTCATCACTCCATTCACCTGATGGGCCTCACACTAGCATGCTGGTTGAACCAGTTCCTAAGACATATCACACTTCCGGGATGCTACATCCCACTGGTGGCCCCAGCAGACTATGCCTGAAATGAGACCGTCATCCTCTTAGATTTATTGGCCATGATCAGTGCCCCTTTACCTGCTGTCTGGAAATTGAGCGCCACCATTTGGGAGCCACACAGCCAGAGGCGGAAGGGATCGTAGTTGGAGGAGTCCACCCTCTGTCCCTTCGGGTAAACGCGGGTCAGGCCCTTTAGATTGTACTTCAGGAGATCAATGGGTTTCTGTCTGACGACGCTGTCAGCCTTCGTCTCCACAAAGGAGCGGATTTCTCGGAAGTCAGGGTTTTCTGCACACAGAGAGGGAGTCACCATTTATTCTGTGTCTCAGGCACTGTCTCAGCGCACAGGCTGGATAAGCACATTGTAAAATGAAATCTGGAATCTTTGACAAGACGCACATGGCTCCGATGACAGTGCTGTAGTTGGGACTGCTCCGAGCACCGGCCCTTTGGGAGCCCAGTATTTCCACAGACTTTTTGTGGGAACAAAAATCCCTTTTAGGATTTTTATAATTTTCTTTTTGTTTAAAACTATCAATAGCCTTACACGAGACAACACAAAAGTGGTACAATTATAGAAAGGGGGAGGAAGGGGAATGGCCTCAAGGATCAGCAGGTAGGAAATCTTAGGAGTGAAAGACCAAACAGTAGATCTGACTTCCTCATCGAAGATGTTATAGATGAGTGAACCCAGCCTCGTGGTGGAGGGAGAATCCACTGCTGCAGGAAGGGATGTGACAGACCAGGGGGAGAATGAATGAGAGAAGGATGGGAACATGCAAACAATTCTTTGCTTGAGGGAAGCTTTGCTCCTTCACATTGAGCTCTGGTGGGACGGCCCATAAGCCTGCAGAGCCTGGCATCTTTCCCTGCACGTGGTGGTGCCCAGGGACCAGCCTCGAAGCGACCGTTAACCCTGGGGTTTGGTACTGTTTCTCTGGCCCCCGTCCTGGAATCACAGGTCCTCAAGATCAAAGATAAGAGCTGCTCAAAATGCTCAAAGAAAAGGGGAAGAAAATGTGAACGGGATCATAATTAGATCAAAGAACTGTCTACTCCAGAGAATTTGGTAGAAGACCCATTTTTGAATCTTTCTGTGCCAAATCATGGTCCCCCCAAAAATATCTGGGTCCTGATCCCTGGAACCTATGACCGTGGCCTTATATGGCCAAAGAGACTTTTCAGACGTGCTTAAAAGTGGGGAGATTATCCAGGCCTTGAATGTAACCACAGGGTCCTTATAATAGGGAGGTAGAGGAAGATCTGACCACATAGAAGAGAAGGCCATGTGACCACAGAGGCAGAGAGAGATTGGAGTGACACAGCCACAAACCAAGGAATGCTGGCAGCTATCAGAAGTTGGAAGAGGCAAGGCATGGGTTGTCCCCTAGAGCCTCTGGAGGGAGTGGCTGAAATCTGCTGCTACCTTGACTTCAGCCTTGTGATACTGATTTCAGACTTCTGGCCTCCAAGACGATGAGGGAATATGTGTTGATTTCTGCCATTAAGGTTGTAGTAACTTGGTGGCAGAAATCAATTTTACTATGTGAGAGGCTTTTCCTCCTGAAGATACCACAGGGCCTGTTTGGCCCTGAGGACAAACTCGAGGGGAGGCTCTGCCTAGAGCCCTTCAGAACAAGCAGGAACCACACTCACTGTGCCCTGCGACAATGCCAGACTCATAAGGAAATGAGTTTTCACCACACTGGGAGACAGAGTCACGGGAGAGACAGTACCTAAATTGTCCTTGGTCTTGCTGGTTGGTTTGCAGTAGACGACCAGGTCCGAGAGCTCGATGGCAATCGACTGGTTCTTCTCCCAGTACTTCATGTTGTTCTCCTGTTTGGGACCAACCATCTGTAGTTTCAGCCCTCAAGCCAGCACCTGAGAAATCCCGTCCTCCTGGCTCACCTGGCATGCATTTTCTCCCCCTCCGAGTCCCCCTCTCTCCTCTCGGCCCTCCTGCATGCTCGGACCTTTAATGTAGTTGAATATTTTCCTTTCCCCTGCCCCTCCTCTCTTTCCTTCCTGTTCCTGCTGAAATTCTTGACCAAGTTGTTTCCACCCAGGATTGGTGTCTGTCACCACCCCACTCTCCTTAACCCTCTGCTATGGGCTTCCTGCCCTGTCCCTTCCCCTAAAACCACACTGCTATAGCTCATCGAACTCTGGTTCTCCAAGCCCATAACCTCACGTCCTCCTGGGCTCTGTACACCATAGCATCCTTGTCACAATGCGCAACCTCTGCACCCCTCTTCCCTGCACTATGCGCCACCTCCTCCTACCTCTGACCTAGCCCATCACGGCTCTGCCCTAAGGGCTCCCCAGAGCCCAGGACACATGCCATGGACTTTGGAGCCACTTCCTCTTAGAGGACTCACGGTCACATCCACTTCTATCCAAATAAAAATGAGCTCTTACTTCACCCCAAACCAGGCAACCCTGTCAGACCTTGCCAAACTCTGACTCTCATCCTCCCATGGACCGAGGGGGAACCTTGAGGGGACATTATATGCGGACAGTAATAGTCACCATTTGGCGGGTGCTTAGCTTCAGCACTGCACACTGAGGGCTTGATGAGTGTGATCTATGCCCGCACGTCCCCAAGAGGCAGATTTTACCTCCACTTTACAAAGAAAGTGCAGCACGCAGAGGTTGAATAGCTTACCCCAGACTACACAGCAGGCAGGCGACAAGACTATGCAATCAGCCTCACCCAGGTCACCACTCTGCTTCATCCCTTATACAACATCAACCACCAGGTCCTGGAGAAGATGTCCCTAAAATGCCC
>NW_011888810.1:1668335-1670409 GCF_000151845.1 Pteropus vampyrus
CACATGCCATGGACTTTGGAGCCACTTCCTCTTAGAGGACTCACGGTCACATCCACTTCTATCCAAATAAAAATGAGCTCTTACTTCACCCCAAACCAGGCAACCCTGTCAGACCTTGCCAAACTCTGACTCTCATCCTCCCATGGACCGAGGGGGAACCTTGAGGGGACATTATATGCGGACAGTAATAGTCACCATTTGGCGGGTGCTTAGCTTCAGCACTGCACACTGAGGGCTTGATGAGTGTGATCTATGCCCGCACGTCCCCAAGAGGCAGATTTTACCTCCACTTTACAAAGAAAGTGCAGCACGCAGAGGTTGAATAGCTTACCCCAGACTACACAGCAGGCAGGCGACAAGACTATGCAATCAGCCTCACCCAGGTCACCACTCTGCTTCATCCCTTATACAACATCAACCACCAGGTCCTGGAGAAGATGTCCCTAAAATGCCCCGGAGTTCGCATCCCAGGTCCTTCCGAACCACAGAAGTGATCTCCTGCCCCCTCACCCCGCAGCCTCCATGCTCCCTCCCTCTGCTGTTCCATCAAAACCCTCCTCCTTCTGGACCCCGCCCAAATCATTCCTTCGAGAGGAAGCCTTCCTGGATAACTCCAGCCAGGGCTGGGAAAAGGATAATGCTTTCCTCAACCCTTGCAGAGTGCTGTCTCACCCCAGCTTGGCCTTGTTCAGCCTTACACTGTCCCCTGTCTGACTGTCCTGCATTGGTGCCATTCATCACTAGTGCCCAGACCTTGTTTCTCCACTGAGACGTGTTCTTTGGGAGCAGGGTCCTGCAGGTAGCAAGTGTTCAGGTGGCAGGGGCTACGGAACACCGTGGTTATGGCAGTGGGAACTGGAATCGGAGACATTGGTTTGATAGCTGGCCCTGCTGTTTAATTGGCTGAGTCAGCTGAGTGAGTCATAAAAATCTCTCTGTGCCTTAGTTTCCTCAACTGTAAAATGAGGCCAATGTGAAGGCACACCTCCTAACTGCTATTATGAGAATTAAGCAAGAGGCTTTAGCACTCCACCAGGCATGTGGCAAACAACAAGTGGAGGCTACTCGATTGCTCCAGAAATGTCCTCCAGGCAAAGGACAGGAAAGTCAGCTCTTCGAACAAGCAGGTGTAGGCGCCCGGTTTCTTCTGTACGAACGCCTTCACTCATGAGTGCTGACGTAAATCCTGGGGCCAAAGTGGACCTTGGCAATGACCAGCAAATAGCCTTTGTTATGAACCCAGGCAGTGACCATATCACCAAGACAGATCTGAATGTGACTGAAGCCTCTAAAATTTGCCCTAGCTCATCCACACACGGCCAGTTTTCACCGGCCTTTTCCACACTTTCCGAATATCTTTGAGGACAAAGAAAACCACAGCAGTGAGGCTTGAAGGGGTAGTAGTGGGTAGGATGGGCCTGGAGCAAGAGGCAAAGATGTCAGCCAGACAGTAAATAGCAAAATGCTGTCAGAGAAACGGAAGTATTATTTATTTTCAGACTTGAGGTGTTTTCTCCTAAACCTTGAATCAACTTGATTTTGCACTCTTCCTGCACGATTTTTCCATGGGGTTGTTTGGAGACAGGAAACCCCCCCAAAAAAACACAGTTCACGTCTAAGGACAACAGAATTGGTTAAAATGGGGTGTTGGGGGGTGGGAGGGACATGCCATACCTACAGTGAATTACTGATCTATGGCCTCACTCACAAAGCACAGCAATGAAAAGTTATGGGCTTCACTTTTTTTTCTCCCAACCTTAGCATAAGACAATATCAGTTTAAGAAGAAACAGCAGTTGCTTCTTCAAAATATTAAAGCAATTACTCTCCAGACTGGCAGATTTTGCCCATCAGGCCATCTCAGAATATGAAGCCACATTTCATTAGGCTTTAGAAACTCACTAACTAGACAGATCGTAGTAACTGGTCTTTTGCCATTGACTGAAGGAGGCTAGAGATTGTGTAAAACTACAGAGCCTCGAGCAGATTTATTTTTGTTGGTTTTGTTTTGTGGTAAGGATATAACTTTATTTTTTCCAAATGGATGTCTATTTCCTGAGCAGGTTCTTAGGGAC
>NW_011888810.1:1670459-1674160 GCF_000151845.1 Pteropus vampyrus
AATATCTTTGAGGACAAAGAAAACCACAGCAGTGAGGCTTGAAGGGGTAGTAGTGGGTAGGATGGGCCTGGAGCAAGAGGCAAAGATGTCAGCCAGACAGTAAATAGCAAAATGCTGTCAGAGAAACGGAAGTATTATTTATTTTCAGACTTGAGGTGTTTTCTCCTAAACCTTGAATCAACTTGATTTTGCACTCTTCCTGCACGATTTTTCCATGGGGTTGTTTGGAGACAGGAAACCCCCCCAAAAAAACACAGTTCACGTCTAAGGACAACAGAATTGGTTAAAATGGGGTGTTGGGGGGTGGGAGGGACATGCCATACCTACAGTGAATTACCGATCTATGGCCTCACTCACAAAGCACAGCAATGAAAAGTTATGGGCTTCACTTTTTTTTCTCCCAACCTTAGCATAAGACAATATCAGTTTAAGAAGAAACAGCAGTTGCTTCTTCAAAATATTAAAGCAATTACTCTCCAGACTGGCAGATTTTGCCCATCAGGCCATCTCAGAATATGAAGCCACATTTCATTAGGCTTTAGAAACTCACTAACTAGACAGATCGTAGTAACTGGTCTTTTGCCATTGACTGAAGGAGGCTAGAGATTGTGTAAAACTACAGAGCCTCGAGCAGATTTATTTTTGTTGGTTTTGTTTTGTGGTAAGGATATAACTTTATTTTTTCCAAATGGATGTCTATTTCCTGAGCAGGTTCTTAGGGACAGGCACAACCTTAAGGCCTCAGTGAGGAGCTGCTGGCAGTAAGCTGAGAACTCACCTCAAGCTGGTCTCCCAAAGGTGGTGGGGGGGGCCCTCCTTTGCTCCCACACCAGCTCCTCATACTGCTGCTTGTGCCCAGAGTGAGAACTCAGTCAATTTTGCCAACTCCTGTTTTTTTTTTAACCTTCATGTATAATGAGACTTTAAAATTTTTCTCATAAAATCTTAGCAAATGTCAAAACCAATTAAAGAGGAATGTAGATCAAAGACAGGATAGTCGTCTTAAACAGCTAAGCTTAATTTCGGAATCCTCATGCAGGAGAGGAAAGAAAGGGGCAGGGAACCTTCAAGTGAAGTCACATTTTTCTCCACAAAGAGGCGTGGAGAGCCGGGATGCACCAGGCAGAGGGTATCATCGCCATGCCCACGCCAGTCTGGGCCCTACGCTCGGCCCAGTCCCAGGAGAGGGCTGGGTGCCTGAGAATGAAGTCTACAGAGAAGAGTCGCGAAGGGCTTTCTCTCTAGTGTTTTTCTCCATTCTCAGCTACTGGGGCCCAGAATCCCAACTACCAGAACACGCTCAGGAGGGTCACATGCTGGCAAATGGTGCCACACAGATCACAATGCCAGCTCTTCGATCGCAATGAGAACACACACCTAGAAGTTAGGGGGAAGATGATCTTTCAAATGAATCTTGGGGTGGTGGTGCCCCCCTGTGCCTCAGAGCTGTACTGCACCAGAGGCACGAGAGGGAAGAGATGCCCCCGTTAGGAAAAGTGGAAACAAACAGCCTGTTGATCACTAGCTCGTGTGACTGGTGATGGTGTGACAAGCCTTGGGAAGAATGAAGACCCATATGTGAGGCCTCTGACTAGATTCTGGGATGGGAAAGATGGCAGGCCCTGTCAGGGAGGATGCTCATCCCACCAGCCCTCTGCAGAAAGTCTTCTAAAAACTTCAGTCCAGGGTGTTCGAAGAGTCAGTCAGGGTGACCAGAAACTGGCCCAAGGCGGGAGGGAAGACCAGGTTGATGTCCAAGGACACTGAAGGAGGAATGACTCAAACTCTAACCAGAGGCTGCAGGAACCCAGGAGGTCCTGGGAAAGCTTTAAAATCAATCTCGAATCAAGATCTGCCTTAGAAGCAAACAGGTACATGAGAAACCCTAAAACTTCTTCCCAGTTCTATGGCCGCAAGAAAGAGCAGACGGTACTGTACACATCCCCACGTCCTTCTGCTCTGACAACGTGATGATTAAATAACATCACAAACTGAAGCCCTTGCTGTGTCAGGTACCAAGCCCAGCACTTTTCATACTTCATCTCATTTCATCCTCACTTTGTCTTTTGAGTTAGGTATTTGGCTGCTTATTTTGCAGACAAGGAAACTGAGGCCCAGAGAAGTGTGGTTACTTGCCTAGGATCCAACCCTGCCAGACTGCAAACTGCAGTATGCCTAGTTCCAAACCTCCTGTTCTTACCCCAGAATCTCACCCTTCCAGCCAAACACTTATGCTTCATTGAGTATGACCCAAGAGAGTTCATTCCCATCTAGAGTGGAAGTTCCGAACTTCTGGAGGGAAGGAATGGGGTCCTGTTGATTACAGTACCCCCAGGGCCCACCGCACCTCCAGGGAGGCGAGCTCAGTGATGCTCGCTGTACAAAGGATCCAGCCTGCTTTGAACAGTATTTAAAGAAAATGCTCAAAATAAGGAAGGCAAGACATTCTTGTCGAGATACAGCCCCAAACATCGAGAGTCACTGCACACACTCTGAGCCTTCTGAAGATTCAAACTAGACCCAGCTTCCCAAGGGACCTCCGATATTCCTCCCTCTTTGAAATGATTGGCGCTCCCCTGAGGCTGAACCCACCCCATCGCCTCCCTGTGGCACCTGGGCCTGCTCCTCCTGCTGCCCGGACCCACCCACACTGTAGCAGAGTGCCAGAGGCCTGAGAATACCAGGCCCACCTGAGCCCAGGTGAACGAAGGGCCTACCTTGGTGTCAATCTTCCAGGTGATCTCCCGAATGCTGTGAAACCACTCAAAGAGCTCTTCTACCTTGTCTGTGGCAAACTCCACCGGAGGGTCACCCTGCTTCTTGGGCTCCAGGATAAAGACGAAAGGCTTCTGGTTTTTCCCTTGTGGGGCTTTCACTTTGAGAGAGAATAACAGAAGTCCTGATCAGCCTGTTAGAAGGCCACAAACACCAGCTGCCTGAGCCACTTCTGTCATGAACCCGACCCGACCGCCATTGCTGTAATCATGGTCACCATCGACTGGAACATCTGCTTTGTATCAGGCAGTGTCTAGACTCTTTACACACGTTACTGCTTAAGGTACACACAGCCTGAGTAGTGTTCTCCAAAAAGATATGCCCACGGACTGACTCTGGGACCTATAAACGTGACCTTAGTTGGAAATAGGGTCTTTGTAGATGTACTTAAGAATCTCAGGACGAGATCATCCCTGGATTTAGGGTGGACCCTACATCCAAGAACTAGCGTCCTTATCAGAGGAGGAAGAAGGAACTTTGAGACACAGGAAAGATAGCCATTAAAGACGGAGAGATCAGAGGGATGCGGCCTCACGCCAAGCAACACCAAGGATAGCCACCAGCCACCAGAAGCTAAGAGTGAGGCATGCAATAGATTCTCTGCAGAGAAAGTGCCTTCTAGATAAGAAAATTAAGGCTATGAGAGGAGAAATTATATCCCATCTAACATTATTCACTAAACTCTGATCCCTTACATGCCAGGCAATATTCTAAGGAGATTACATGCCGATACATCTTATTTAATCCTTATCACAACATTTTAAGGGTGCTACTCTTGTCATGCCCACTTTATAGGACAGGAAACAGAGACTCATTGAGGGAAAGTATGGAAGGTCACAGAGCTAGTAATGACAAAGCCGAGGCTCGAATCACATCTAACTCCGAGCTCCCTCTTCATAACCACTAAGCCACGCATCTGTGCTCTG
>NW_011888810.1:1675255-1677356 GCF_000151845.1 Pteropus vampyrus
TGTGAAGAAACAAGACATAACTCGCATTTGTCTTCACAGGAAAAATCATAAAAGACAACCTGTTTCCAAAGCACACCATTTAGCAAAGACACTGCCAGTGGAACTGTTTAAAATGCATTTTCATCACAGGATACATCCAGGGGGAGAGAGCTAAATAATGAAGCATGTTGCCGATGTGGACCAAGCAAGCAAGCAGGCGCCGGCAGTTCAGCGTTTCATTTTCCAATCTGTAAAAAACGTGCCTTGTGCCTAGAACAGGTTCTGAAGTGTTTCCATGGATCCAGTTTCAAAAACATCTTAGACCCTCTATAACATTATTATGAAATGGGACTCTCTGGACTCCTAAAACCCAGCTCCAGAACCTTCTGTAACTCTGTATGTCTCCAGGAGCAAGACCCACACCACGCACTGTATTCTGGCTTTGAGGATTTCTGGGTCTTGGTCAGCCTTCCAGCTCCACCTCCCACTGGACATTTGAACCATCCCAAGGTACAGGCAAGATGGGAAATATCTCGGTCTCAGGAGAAATGGCAGAACTGTACATCTGTCCATTAATGTACTCCCCCACCCCACCACCAGGCTAACGCTGTGGGGGTAGGGGCACCACAGACGGAGTCAGTGAGGGGGTCACGTCTCTGTCTCAGATCAGACACACAGAACACAACTATGTTCCCAGCACCACACCTTTTTTTTAGGCTGTGCCTCCCATCTGGAATTCCTCCTGCCAGTCTCTTGCTATTGATCTCTAACTTGACTTTTAAGGTTCAAATGTCCCTTCCTCCATGCAGCCTTCCCAGACTGCCCCAACTCCCTTAGGAAATTCCCTGGGCTCAAACAGGACCTTAAAATCCTCATTACAAAGAGTTCATCCCTGGTGCAGTGCTCTTTCACTTAAAGTGGCTGCTCTTTGAGCCTTCTGAGCGAGAGGAGGTGGGGGACAGAAAGCAGGTTTGTAATGTCACTAGGAGGGCCTCGACTCAGCTTCTACGTAGGACCACTCGCTTATTCACACCGACCACGTTCTGAGAGTCTAGCTGGCCAAACTCAATGTGTTTTATTTGCGAGCTGCTTTAAGCAAAGGACAAATTCCTGTTTGGCTATTTTCACTTTAGAGGGAATTATCCTGCATATTCAAAGCCTTCCATCCCAGCACAACCTGATTAAAACATGATGGCCTGTCACAGTGACTTTCACCCCCCATAGCTCAAGGGACAATATCCTAATTTCCACATCACTCTGTTGTCCCTGTTCCAGAGCTCCATTGGGACCACATGGCACTGCGTGTGATATGTACCCACTGAGATGGCTCAGGGGGGTTCCCCAAAGAAGAGGATTGCCAGGTCCCTCCCTGTGATGACGGAGACTCACCTGCTTCTCCAGCTCCTCCACATCCACTGTTGAAATGTCCTCGACGTAATTAGACGGGAAGTACTGCTGGATTCTGGTTCCGTAGTCTCCTTTCCACCTAGATAAAAACAGGGCATCAGAGGGCCCAGAGGGCGGTGTTAATAGTCCATCACTGCTCGTTCGGTTCCAGCTGCTGATGGGAGAAAGGCAGCAAGTGATCAAGTGACCAGAGGAGGTGGTCACTAGTTGTGAAACAGAGCACCTCAGAGGGATCCTCTGCTTTTTTATCAGCGATGACTGATTAGGGGGAAATCCTCTTACCACGATCTTAATATTTGGTCAAAGACACCCAAAGTCAAAAGTTTCAATGCTTTACGTGGACATCAGAAGCCAGAAAAGATGCAAACTCTACTCTAGAGCAGGTCCAACCCCATTTCGGGGAGGGCCGTGAATTTAGAGACAAGGGTAGCATAAAGAAGGTTCTGGAGCCAGAAAGCCTGGACTCAAATTCCAGCTCCACCACCAACTACATGAGCACTCTGTGGCTCAGACTCTCCCTCTGTAAAATGGGGATAATCCCAGTTTCAGAGGATTTATTGGGACTACAGAGGTTAAAACATGCTAAGAGCTTTAAACAGCACCTCGTACGTAGTAAGTGCTCAACACTGTTAGTTCTCGTTCAGCTAAAATACTGGCCCCGACCTTCTTCCCAGCTCTGTGACGGCACTAATAACATGGGACATAATTGATCCAT
>NW_011888810.1:1679091-1681681 GCF_000151845.1 Pteropus vampyrus
TGCATAAACATTTGAATTTAAAATGATGTGCAGGCCTGTGTAATGGAAACAGCCTGCACTACTTAGTAGCTGTGTGACTTTGGAAAGCCTCATTTGCCACATCTGTAAAGTGGGGACAATCACAGTCATAACGCCACAGGTTTAGAATGAGGGTTTGGTTAGATGACATATGAAAGCAATTAGCATAGTGCTTGGCACACAGTAAGACCTCAGTAAATCGTAGCTGCCATTACAATTAAAACAATACATAATGTGATACGATATTATGTAATTATTATTGTGTATCCACTTTTCCAAATAGAGCATGCATGCATCAGGCCACTTTCCAGAGAAGATACAACCGGTCAAAGCCAGCTCAGAACAGGACGCAGATAAAAGGAGTCAGAGCTCAGCTAGCACTTGAGTCTCAACACCAAGAAGGGACCAGTCAAGTTCATCTGCCAAGCGGCTCAGCCTTACCAGCCCCCGGGTTCCTTGGAGACGTTGTGAATGAGAGCACCACGGCAAAAGCTCAGCTCATCACTCTGCTTGGCTTTGTAGTCATACAGAGCTTTCACGGTTCTCTGAGGCTTTCAGGGAAAACAAGAAGGAAAAGGTCAGGCAGACAGACAAGAGCAGAGGGAGGCAGCTGCATTCCCAGGCACTTTTAGTTCTTCTGATTAGGGAGTAGGAAGCGTCAGTCTGAGGTTGCAGTGCCATCTGCTGGAAAAGTTCTGGCATTGCGAGGGAGCAGTAGTCCCAAAGGGTCGCCAGGGATTGGGGATGGAGACTGGCCTGGTGGGAGCCAAGGGCACTTCAGAATCACTCAAAATTGCTCAATTTTCTCAACAAAGAAAGGATATCACTTTCAGATTAAGCCACACCACCACCTCTAAAGTCCTCAGTGCCTATGCTCAACACTATTCCTGGCCATCCTGAGCCTCACTAATATTTTACTTAGGCCAGAGGTCCACTAACTAGACTCCTGCAGAACACTGACATTTTTCAGGAGTAACTGAGTTGCTCCTCCATTATATTTATCAAAAGGTAGTCTCTGCAGAAACAAGTAAGCCAGAACTGAGGATAAAATTTTTCTTCAATGAATTTGCTTTAATGCTTGCTGCTTGGCAAGCATAAATCCGTGGCAAAATGAACATCCACACAGCAAGCAAATATTAATGGGAAAACCTCTGAAACTGTCAAACCCGTTCAGATCACCAACTTTGCCCTCTTCTACCCAAGGAAATGGGAACAGGGGTTTTATAAGAAATCCAGTAAAATTGCTCCTGAGAGCACAGGCTATGGAGTCAAATCTGTGGATTCAAGTTATTTCTCTGCCCTTTACTACTATATAACCTTGAGGCTCTCTCAGCCTCAGTTTCCCCATATGTGAATTGAGAATTAATACTTTACATGCTTTACAAGGTTGTTGAGACTATTAAATGAGATAATGCATATAACAATAAAAATGACGATTTTTGCATTTCTTCAGAGTTTACTGCTCTAGGCCTCTGATCTATAATATCTCCTTTAATCCTCCCAATGACCATGACAGATAGACAGCAGTATTATTATGCCCACTGTATAACTGAGAAAACTGTAGTATAGAGAGATGAAGTATCCTTGTCCAAGGTCAACCAGCTGGTAAATGGCTCAGCTCAGAGATAAATCAATCAATGTGCGTTATTGCCATAGTTCATGATGTTCCTTAAGAAGCAATCTACTCTGGGTTCTATAAGCTCTGCTATAGGAACCTCCAACCAGAGGCTTACCGGGTCTCCTGCACTTGTCTCCCCAACCTGCAAATGGAGCCTGCTCTACCTGCACATCTTGCTTTAAGGGTGGATATAAAGATTGGACTACATCTCTGCCCATGAAACTCCACAGGTCATTGCCAGGCTCTAAGGCCACAAGGAAGTGGTAGAGGTGAAGGTGCCACATAATGGCTTCCATAAGGAGTAAGTCTCCAGCCTGACAGGTGGTCCCTCATGAACTACACAGAATAAACCATCCATCAGATGACCAAGTAGACATGCTGCAGTGCAACATGGCTAAGAGCACACACCTTGCAACCAGACTGCCTGGGTCCAAATTCCCCCACACTTTCCTAGCTATATGACCTCAGCGATTATTTGACCTCTGTATGCCTCAGTTTCCTCATCTGTATAATGGGCACAAAAGTAGTACCCACTGCATGGGGCTGCTGTGAGGATTAATGAGTTGTCAAGTGCTTAGAACAATGCTTGATGCTTCGTTATCAATATGTTACCTATTATTATTGATCCAGTCATTCCAGTTCTAAGAACTCATCCAAAGGAAATAATGCAAAAGATGCCCAAAGCCTCACACGTGAAGAAGTTCATTTTAGTGTTAACTAGAAGAGCGAAGACCAGGAACGACCCAAATGGCCATTGATGGGGACATAGCTAAACTGGCACAGCCACCCAGAATATTCTGCAGCACTGAAAACATTCTTTTTTAAAAAATTCCAAGCCACATATTTCATCTAAATTATTTGGCCTACCTGGTTAGACAAAAATGGTAATTAAGAAGATTAGCAATGGAGAAGCCCACAGGTAGGCACGTGGGAAATGAACAAAGCAGAATGACA
>NW_011888810.1:1681731-1686701 GCF_000151845.1 Pteropus vampyrus
CTTTCAGATTAAGCCACACCACCACCTCTAAAGTCCTCAGTGCCTATGCTCAACACTATTCCTGGCCATCCTGAGCCTCACTAATATTTTACTTAGGCCAGAGGTCCACTAACTAGACTCCTGCAGAACACTGACATTTTTCAGGAGTAACTGAGTTGCTCCTCCATTATATTTATCAAAAGGTAGTCTCTGCAGAAACAAGTAAGCCAGAACTGAGGATAAAATTTTTCTTCAATGAATTTGCTTTAATACTTGCTGCTTGGCAAGCATAAATCCGTGGCAAAATGAACATCCACACAGCAAGCAAATATTAATGGGAAAACCTCTGAAACTGTCAAACCCGTTCAGATCACCAACTTTGCCCTCTTCTACCCAAGGAAATGGGAACAGGGGTTTTATAAGAAATCCAGTAAAATTGCTCCTGAGAGCACAGGCTATGGAGTCAAATCTGTGGATTCAAGTTATTTCTCTGCCCTTTACTACTATATAACCTTGAGGCTCTCTCAGCCTCAGTTTCCCCATATGTGAATTGAGAATTAATACTTTACATGCTTTACAAGGTTGTTGAGACTATTAAATGAGATAATGCATATAACAATAAAAATGACGATTTTTGCATTTCTTCAGAGTTTACTGCTCTAGGCCTCTGATCTATAATATCTCCTTTAATCCTCCCAATGACCATGACAGATAGACAGCAGTATTATTATGCCCACTGTATAACTGAGAAAACTGTAGTATAGAGAGATGAAGTATCCTTGTCCAAGGTCAACCAGCTGGTAAATGGCTCAGCTCAGAGATAAATCAATCAATGTGCGTTATTGCCATAGTTCATGATGTTCCTTAAGAAGCAATCTACTCTGGGTTCTATAAGCTCTGCTATAGGAACCTCCAACCAGAGGCTTACCGGGTCTCCTGCACTTGTCTCCCCAACCTGCAAATGGAGCCTGCTCTACCTGCACATCTTGCTTTAAGGGTGGATATAAAGATTGGACTACATCTCTGCCCATGAAACTCCACAGGTCATTGCCAGGCTCTAAGGCCACAAGGAAGTGGTAGAGGTGAAGGTGCCACATAATGGCTTCCATAAGGAGTAAGTCTCCAGCCTGACAGGTGGTCCCTCATGAACTACACAGAATAAACCATCCATCAGATGACCAAGTAGACATGCTGCAGTGCAACATGGCTAAGAGCACACACCTTGCAACCAGACTGCCTGGGTCCAAATTCCCCCACACTTTCCTAGCTATATGACCTCAGCGATTATTTGACCTCTGTATGCCTCAGTTTCCTCATCTGTATAATGGGCACAAAAGTAGTACCCACTGCATGGGGCTGCTGTGAGGATTAATGAGTTGTCAAGTGCTTAGAACAATGCTTGATGCTTGGTTATCAATATGTTACCTATTATTATTGATCCAGTCATTCCAGTTCTAAGAACTCATCCAAAGGAAATAATGCAAAAGATGCCCAAAGCCTCACACGTGAAGAAGTTCATTTTAGTGTTAACTAGAAGAGCGAAGACCAGGAACGACCCAAATGGCCATTGATGGGGACATAGCTAAACTGGCACAGCCACCCAGAATATTCTGCAGCACTGAAAACATTCTTTTTTAAAAAATTCCAAGCCACATATTTCATCTAAATTATTTGGCCTACCTGGTTAGACAAAAATGGTAATTAAGAAGATTAGCAATGGAGAAGCCCACAGGTAGGCACGTGGGAAATGAACAAAGCAGAATGACAAGGGCAGGTGCAGGTGGTAGTTACTGCAAATTACACGTAAGCAAAGCCCAGAAGAGATGGCACATCCCAAAATGCAGACAGCTACAGCGTTAGGGTGGTGAGACTAGGACTGACCATTTTATCTTGTTTTCAAAGTGAGTTTTTTAACTGTTATGTCATTTTTCACTCGTAATAATAGTAATTTTTTTTTTCAAGGCATTCACTTCAGCTAGGCAACTGGTGATCAAATTCGGCATGCAGTTATGTTTTAATCTGGCTCAATTAGTAGAGGAAGATTTATCTCTATAACTTGGTGTTGCAAGGATTTAAAAGTGGGGAGATTCCACATAAAACATCTATATTATTGGCTTGTCTTGAGAAATCATTGCCTGCTCTCCGGGAAGGCACTGATGGACTGATCGTGGGGAGTGGCTGCCCTTGGGATAGGCTGTGTGTTCCATGGTCTCCACCATTCCCTGACATCTGGCTGACACGAAGCCATGGCATTCTCACTGCCAAAGCATTTGTCACTTCCAGTAAAAGTTTTCACAGTGAAGCTAAGTCCCCTAACACATTTCGCATACGGCTCCATTTGCCCGCAACTTTTTGAGACTTCATTTCTTGCTGAAAGGGATTTGCTTTGGCAAGGATTTTAAGTTAAAAAGAAATCCACCCCTGGATTTCTACAGAGCCCACCAGTGGGGCCCCTTCCTGAGAACCATCCACTAATCGTGAACCAGACAGCCCCTCGAAGAGAAAGTTCGCTTTATTCTTCCTCCACAGGCCCAAAGTAAATTTGAGATGAAACTGGAGCAAGGAGGAGCTGGGGGCTAAGAGTATAATCCAGCCCTACCTGCATGAAATTAAACAACAGCCGGGGTGGAAACATGAGATAGCGTTCACACTGCAAAGAGGTCAGTGAAACAAATGGAATTTATAAACACCACCAGCTCAGTCGGTGAGCAAGAAACATTTGAAAGACTTTTAATTAGAAACTGTTTGGCCCAAAGGTGGTTCATCGAACTTCGGAATTTTAGCAAGGCATAGTCATATTTGGATGGAATTCTATTAACCTCTTCCCTGAAACTAGATGTCACATGGTCAATCATCGTTTCTTCAAAAAAAGAAAAAAAAATTTTTTTGGCAAGTTTTCCAAAATGTTCCCTTGCCCTGTTATAACTAGGGGGTGGACTCCATGTCAATCTGAGGACCAGGAAATAGTGTGAAATAAAGGTGAGCACTGTACCATAGAAGGATTGATTTCACTGGGATCCACATACATTCTGCTGACGTCATACAGGGAGTTTACATCTCTTTCCTGAAAAAGAACAAAATAAAATAAGTGGAACTGTCCATGCTCCAAGCACCCTTGTGGTTTCCTACCCTCGGATAGAAGAGTTGAAACTTCACAGTTTATTCATGCCTCATGAGTAGAGACAGTAAGAAGCTATAAAGAAGTTTCTCGAAACTTGGAAACTTTACCCCAAAAAGAGAAAGGCTCCTCTCCTGGCCTACTGTGTGTCAGACACTGTGCTCCTTTGTAAAAACACAAACCCCAAGTGTGCTAGAGCCCCTTATGTGTCTCTTCTGACCTGCATTCATGGTCAACAGCTTGAAACTGGCCACCATGGAAGTATTTACACCACAGAAATTGACAAATGCCACAAACCGGGGCTTCTTTCCACAGAGAGCTGGTTAAACATTTTCCCACTGAAGGCCCATCCTACCCCCTGCCTCTCTCTCACTGGGCTCTGGCCACTCCAGCTGCCATTCCGTCCCTCAGAGTCACCTCGGGGCTTGTGCCATGGCTGCTGCCCCACACAGAGGTGGCTTCACTCACAGCAACCTTGGCTGATTCACTTCCTCTTCCAGGTTTCAGCTCACATTTTAACCCTCTGCAGGAGGCCTTTTCTTGACCTCCGTGACTCCAATCCGATGTAATACCCACCCCTTGTGGCATCACCCTGTTTGATTGTCTTCAGCTGTAATTCGCTCTCCCTGAAGGCATCTTATTTATGTGATTATATGTTGTCCAGCTCCCCCGCCTAGAACCTAAATTTCCCAAGGGCAGACTTGTTCAACCATACTCCCAGTATCTAGATCAGTTCTGGCACATGGTAGGTAAACAATAAATCTCTTTTCAATAAGTTAATGAAGGCACCTGATACGGACTGAGACATAGTAATCAGAGCAGGTCCCTTTTCTGCTCAGAACCCTCCAATAGCTCAGAGTAAAATCCAGTGTCTTACAATGGCCTACACCATGCAGTCCCCTATTAATCCCCATCATTATTAAGTTCTACCCCCACCCTGTCTCACTCAATTCCAGGCACACTGGCTGCTTCTCTGTACCTCCAGGCACACACACCCTCACCTCAGGACCTTTGCACTTGCTGTTCTTTCTTCCTCCACATAGCTGCATGACCCACTGCTTCACCTCCACTAACGTCTGCTCGAATGTCTCCTTCTCAGTGACATCTTCCCAGACTACCTTTGAGAACTGCAACCTCTTCCCCATCACTCTGTATCCACTTATCCATCTGCCTGGTTTGTTTTTCTCCATAGCAGTTATCAATGACTGACATGTGCTCTGTATTTTTTTTTTTGTCTCATTTATTATCTGTCACCTTCATACTAGACTGTAAGCAGCATGAGGGTGGAGTCTTTGCTCACTGTTCAATTTTGCATCCCTGGGACCTAGAGCAGTATCAGATGCGTGGTAAGTACTCAATAAAGGTTTGCTGAACGAGTGAACAGATGAATTGTAACCTCAAACAAGATATTCCACGAATCACTAGCGAGTCAACCTCCTACCATATTGTAGCGTTCCAGGAGCTCGGGGGTCACGGGGTAGCGCAGTTTCATCTTTCGGTAGAGCGCGTGCTTCTCGTAGTAACTGACGAGTTCCACCAGGCTCTCAAAGTAGGCAGAGGTCCCTAGCACAAAGTGCCGGCCATCCCGGTTGATGCGACAGTGCTTCACCTTGCCCTTGGCCCTGGAAGAGGAAGACCACACCAGGCTGACAAGCTGAGATCCTGGCAACCAGACAACCGGCCTCTTAGAAAGAATCTAGTTGTAAGACACTGGCTATTATCCATCCTTAGAGGACCAGATAATAAAGAGGATGTAGTGCTCCTATGGAATACAATGATGTGGGTCTTTTCAAAACAGGAGAACCTGTATCTCAGAAGAAATACTGAGTGACTCAACAGCTCTTCTTACCCTTCCACTCCTCCCCAACTACAG
>NW_011888810.1:1686751-1701093 GCF_000151845.1 Pteropus vampyrus
CCTGTTTGATTGTCTTCAGCTGTAATTCGCTCTCCCTGAAGGCATCTTATTTATGTGATTATATGTTGTCCAGCTCCCCCGCCTAGAACCTAAATTTCCCAAGGGCAGACTTGTTCAACCATACTCCCAGTATCTAGATCAGTTCTGGCACATGGTAGGTAAACAATAAATCTCTTCTCAATAAGTTAATGAAGGCACCTGATACGGACTGAGACATAGTAATCAGAGCAGGTCCCTTTTCTGCTCAGAACCCTCCAACAGCTCAGAGTAAAATCCAGTGTCTTACAATGGCCTACACCATGCAGTCCCCTATTAATCCCCATCATTATTAAGTTCTACCCCCACCCTGTCTCACTCAATTCCAGGCACACTGGCTGCTTCTCTGTACCTCCAGGCACACACACCCTCACCTCAGGACCTTTGCACTTGCTGTTCTTTCTTCCTCCACATAGCTGCATGACCCACTGCTTCACCTCCACTAACGTCTGCTCGAATGTCTCCTTCTCAGTGACATCTTCCCAGACTACCTTTGAGAACTGCAACCTCTTCCCCATCACTCTGTATCCACTTATCCATCTGCCTGGTTTGTTTTTCTCCATAGCAGTTATCAATGACTGACATGTGCTCTGTATTTTTTTTTTTGTCTCATTTATTATCTGTCACCTTCATACTAGACTGTAAGCAGCATGAGGGTGGAGTCTTTGCTCACTGTTCAATTTTGCATCCCTGGGACCTAGAGCAGTATCAGATGCGTGGTAAGTACTCAATAAAGGTTTGCTGAACGAGTGAACAGATGAATTGTAACCTCAAACAAGATATTCCACGAATCACTAGCGAGTCAACCTCCTACCATATTGTAGCGTTCCAGGAGCTCGGGGGTCACGGGGTAGCGCAGTTTCATCTTTCGGTAGAGCGCGTGCTTCTCGTAGTAACTGACGAGTTCCACCAGGCTCTCAAAGTAGGCAGAGGTCCCTAGCACAAAGTGCCGGCCATCCCGGTTGATGCGACAGTGCTTCACCTTGCCCTTGGCCCTGGAGGAGGAAGACCACACCAGGCTGACAAGCTGAGATCCTGGCAACCAGACAACCGGCCTCTTAGAAAGAATCTAGTTGTAAGACACTGGCTATTATCCATCCTTAGAGGACCAGATAATAAAGAGGATGTAGTGCTCCTATGGAATACAATGATGTGGGTCTTTTCAAAACAGGAGAACCTGTATCTCAGAAGAAATACTGAGTGACTCAACAGCTCTTCTTACCCTTCCACTCCTCCCCAACTACAGAACTTGACTTTGAGAACATCCTAGTGTCCAGAATTAGGGTCAGCAAACTATGGCTCACAGGCCAAATCCAGCCCATCTTGTGTTTGTAAATAAAGTTTTATTGAAACCCAGCCACATTCATTTGTTTATGTATTGCCTGTGGCTGCATTCACTCTACAATGGCAGAGCCAGTTGCAAGAGACCATTTGGCCTGCAAGTCCTAAAATATTCAGCCTCTAAAATATCCTTTTTACAGAAAACATTTGCCAGTCTCTACTCTAGAACTCTGGGATTTGATGCGCAAATCCTTAAATCTTACCACTAGGAAGATGTACCCAACTAGTACAATGGTGAAATTTTTTTTTCCCCCAAAAAGGAAACAAGTCTTTTATTTCCTCATCTATTTGAAATAAGAGGCAGGAAAAATCGAAAACAGAACACTCCTGGGTCTTACTAGCTTTTATCAGCAAGAAAAGAAACATTTGGGAAAATAAGTTTTGACCTTAACTTTACAGCCAAAAGCATCTTTTTATTACAACTGTCTAACAGCAATGACTATACTCATCTTTTTAAAATGTTGCACCTTAGAGATATTTTTTATGGTTTTAAAATACACATCCTGTTTAAGCCACTTCTTCAAAAAGCCCTGTACAAAATGCTAGGAGACTTCTGTTTCAGTAGCTTATTTTCAGTGATATTTAATAAATTGAAAAAAAAATACTGCTGAATAGAAAAACAAGTTGCAGAATGAAACTATAGCAAGATCCCATTTGTAATTTTTTAAAAAGTAGAACAGATTACCTACACACAAAATGGCACTATATATTTTCCATAGGCACATACACATGTATACGTAATTTTTTTTTTAGTCTCAATAAAGACACCAGTTAGAAAACTGTATTTTCTACCAGGACGAGGACAAATGAGTAGGACCACAAGGAGCTTTAGCCTTCATTGCAATCTCTTAATTTTTTATAAGGAGAATATAATTATACCATTAAAAATTAATTTTAAAGCTTTTTACAAAAGCCCCCTAGGCCAGGGAGGCTCTAAGATATTAAGAGCATGGGTTTGGTTCTGGTTTCTTCCTCAGGTAACCTCTCTGAGCCTCAGTTTCCTCACCCACAGTGCTAGGGGTTCAAAGCTGCTGTTTCCTGGTAAGTGTCAGGACCGCTGTCTGTCAGGTCACCCAGGGTAAGCCCTTTGCAATGTGTCTGGAACCCAGAGGGTACTCGATGAATGAATGGTTAGGAAAATATAAACCAAGTCAAGCCAAAACAAGCTTTCCTGGGCAAGAAGAGGAAACAGGAACAGAGCTGGAGTATGAGGGGTGATTTCAGGCTTCCTGAACCATGTCACTGTAAGTCAGTGGGCACTGCATGCTGAGGTCTTAGGTTCGCCAGGAAGCCCCTGGTCCCACCAAGGGACGCCTCCTACCCGTCACACCCAGACAACAATTTCGTCTCTTCACATGGATCTGAAAGCAGATGCTTCTCTCCTGTGAAAATCTACCCAGAAGTTCAGTGTACGCGCTCAGTCCTATAGATGGTTGGTCTGTACAGCAAATGGGAGAAAATCAGATCTATAACATCACCAATGTGGGCTGCCAGGGCTGCCTAGGTTCAAATCCCAGCTCCCCTACTTACTGGCTGCATATTCCAGCAAGTTATTGAACCTTTCTGTGCCTGTTCCTCTAAAAAATAACAATCATGATTATAGACTTGTTGGAAGATGAAGTGAGTTAATGTATTACTCTCAAGAAAACAGACCTGTGCCCAGCACACTGAAAACACATATTAGTGTAGGCTGCTTTTGTTATTATTGTTGTTGACCTTCTAGGGAGAGGACAGTGAGGTTTAGCTGCAGCTCCCACTTTGTTCTCCACACCTGGCCTGTCTAAGCCTCCTCTGAGAGAGCACGCAGCAGGCTCGGGCCCATGTGCTTACCTGAAGGTAATGGCGTACGAGTCGGTACCTTCTCGCTTCCGGATGAGGAAGGCCCCGTCCCGGGGAACCCTCATCAGCATGTCCTCTGCTTCTCCGCGGCTCAGCCCATCATAGTACCACCTGCAGCATGGGCCAGGAAAACGGCCGAGAGGGGAGGAAACAGTGGGCTCGATTTGAGGGCACCTGAAATACGGCCCCAGAAACCTCCGTGGAAATTACACCATGGGATTCCCATTCAAAACGCCTCTGAAGACAGCATTTTTTAAAAGATCACCAAGACATGGTTTGGGTGAAATGTTCACATAGTGGGTCTGTTTGGCGCACAAGAACAAATCAACTAATCTTGACCCACCCCATCTCCCCGCATCGGCCCAACTCTGAAAAGCCAGCACCAGAAGGTGGCACAGTCACTGCAGAGGGTCTCAGAAAATTAGAGGCAGAGGACACAGGGAGTTGGGTTTTAGACAGATTTTTTTTGTTGTTTAACTGGCCTTTAGTTACTTTTGAAGATGTGAAATAGCAAATTTTAAAAGGCAATCATAGGAATATAAACAAGAGAAGTAGAATATAAAGTTGCTGTAAGTTATATGGCTTTGTCAAGAAATGTGCATTTTAACAGCCTCCTGCTTAAAACCTTTTCTTCTTTGTTCCCAGAGCTGGTTAACTCTTTGCAAGACATAACTGACATTCACTTTACTGGGTAAAAAGTGAAGGGGAAACGTTTACAATTACTTTTTCCCTGTTTGCTTTCAGAACAAACAGGAATGAGCTTTAACAAAAAAGAAAGATACCACCGAGGCAAAATTAACCTCTGAAAATCAAGGCGCAAAAGCTCCGAACTGTGAAGATAAAGTAGAAGAAAGAAAGGGAGAGGAAAGAGAAAATGGAGCAAAGGTAAGGGAGAGCAGGTATTTGGAAATGTGGCCGCCCCGGGAACTTTAAGAGACCCCAGAGGGCCCAGCTGAGGGGCCACGTAGAAATTTGGGGCCTAGCACATCTACAAGGCCGGCTTTTCTCACTGGTGTCTACACCCTGCTAAACTCATGGAGGGGCCACCTGAGACCTGCCACCCCAGAAGGCAGGCTCACTTACGGCTTTGACTCATGGGGGTTGGGGTTGGGCACGGGGTCGGTGAGCCGGAGCTCGAACTCGGCACACCGTAGGTGCGTCTCACGGTAGTGCTGGATGAGGGCGTAGATGCTGGTGAACATGAGGTTGTCAGTCAGGTAGTACTTCATGATCCCACCCTCCATGGTGGAGCGGATCCGGCAGTGCTGGACCCGGCCAGACCGCCTGCGGGGAGAGGAACAACATCAGTGCCCAGGCCAGGCCGCTAGCCCTTCCTGTACCCTGGGTGTCAGAGAACACAAGACAGGGCCAGAATTGCAGCCAAGCGCTGAGAGGTGGACACTAGGTGTGACCATACAGGCCTCTCTCTGCTTCTAGAACAGGCCCTGGGCTTTAGAACAAACTAGTCCTTTGGCCTAGATTCCAGAACATTCTACCTACTTCCTCCACCCACTGCCATCTTTTACCTACATAACTCTTACTCTGGAGCCATACAGCCTAGGTTCAAATCCTGACGCTGCCACTTACAAGCCAAGTGACCTTGAACACGTGACCTGTCCTCTCTGAGCCTCTGTATTATTATCTTAGTGGTATAACAAGGATAATAATAGTATCTGCTTCATAGAATTGTCCTGAGGATTAACCAAGATCATTCACAGAATGAACTGCCCAGCACATGATGACCATGTGTTAGCTATCACGATTATCTGAATGTTGTTGTTATTAGAATTTTTATCCTTCAGGTCTCACCTTAAAGCCTCTTCTTTCGGGAAGTCTTCCCATCCCCCACTAACCCTCCCAACTCCCCCAACATGACTTTAGATACCTCTCTAACAGACTTTCACAGCATCTTGCATTTTTTCTCATTGCATTTCACAACTACAATCATGTGTCATTTGCATGATTACTTTCTCATTGTCCATCTTCCCTACCAGACTCTAATCTCCTTCAGGACAGGGACCCATCTGCCTGGTCACTGCTAAATCACAGTGCCTACCGCAGAACAAGCACTCGGTAAGTACCTTTTAATGAATGAAGGCACAGAGTGAATGAAGGCTCAGAGCTGTCTCACGACGGCTCCGTAAGACTGCCTTTAGAATCTCTAGAGACAAGGAAACCGAGAATCCAGGAGGTTGAGTGAATTGCCCCGGGTCCTACCATCTGATCCAAGGCCAAGATTATGGGTACATGAACAAGGCCAAATTGTCTTAAGTGCAGGGTCAGATCCTATCTTTTTTTAAAATGTTGAGATTTTGTTCACCGCAAATTTTTTTTTTGTATAACTTTTGATTTTTTTAAATATTGCATTGAAATATCACTAATTTTGATTACTAAGTTTTTTGGGCCTCACCTACCTTACCCAAGTCTTGACCCACACAGCTCACTAAATGAAGTCTAGGGTTCCAGGGCAGGCCTACCAAGTCTGGCCTGAGCTCCCACCACTTGCCACCCAGCCCCTCATCTGGCCAGCCGCAAGGGGAAGGCAGGCATGCCCCGGGCGGAGGGCCATTACCAGAAGGACAAGGTGTAGTCGTTGGGGAACCTCTCACTCTCCCGCACCAGGAAGGTCCCATCCTTGCCCCCCGTCTCGTTGCAGTATTCCTGCAGCAGCTTCTCGGCACTTATCCTCTTCTCCACCTTCTTATGGAACCACTTCTCTCCAAAATGCAGTTCCGTGGGGGGCGTATCCTGGGCCGCAAAAAGAGGAGGGTTTCTGAAAACCTGCAGCAGACCTCCAGCATCACCAGAGTGGTCCCTCTTCACATGCTGACTCGACTAGAGACAGAGGCTGGCCTCAGCTTGCCTTCAACCCAAGAGCTCTGGGAAGAGAGCTTCCAATGCTCTCCCCTGCCTGCCACCTACTCCTGACAGCTGCCATCTGTGGAAGCCTCCTGGTGTCTTAAGACACGGGGTAAGAGGTCCCCAGTATAGCCCTCAACCTTACTGCAAAGGAAGTCTGAGAGCCATAATGCCCTAGGGGCTGCACTCGAAAAATAAAAAGTCCCAAGGATGGCCAATAGTCCTAGGGGAGGGGGAAGAAAAGCCAGGGGCCAGGCTAGGGGGTAGGACCAGAGAGAACATCCTAGAGAGCACAGGCCAATCAGGCCCTTCAGAGAGCAGGAAAGACCCTTGAACCTCATTGGTTAAGCCCTTGGGCCAGCCAGCCAATCAGAGGAGAGCCAGGAAGGCCTTGGTACCCAAAGAGGCAGCTTCCTGGGCTGAGGATGTCCAGATCTGATGCTACAGGATGAGAGGAGCAGTCTAGGAGGTCTCTATCTACCTGGGGTAGCTCCTCTTCCACAGTCTGTTCAATGTCATCGCTGAAGGACAACTTGGCATCAGCAATGGCGCAGTAGTGCCTAGTCCATTTCTAGAAAGCAAAGACAGCATTAGTTCTTCCCCAAAGTCTCTGTCCCATCTACTCTGGGGCCGGCCTGGCATCACCCCAGCATTCCCTGGGGGCTTGCCTTTCCCACCTTCATAGATATTTATGGTGGTTTCACAGAACTGGATCCCCTTCGAGATATTTATTTTAAAACATTTATCTTGGGATTTTTATATTCAGTGTATCTAAGGGTAGATATGACTTAAAATCAAATTTCTATTTCATATTTATTTAATTTGAAGCCTTTTATAAATGATGAAATTGGTTTGTTTTTGTGTCCTCGTGACTGTCTTTTACTATTTCATCTATTTTTTGAGATTTTCAGGATTTCTCAGCCACTTCGTCTAGAGAACCTTTCTTCAACATTTAATTGTGACTTAATTCTTTATTTACATTTTAACCATTTTTAATGTTTATTGCTAGGATATACGAATGTAAGGACATGTAAAAATACACTCAAACTGATTTGCATGTTAGGTTAAGGAATATAAGAAGTGGTGTTAGTGCTCAAAATGCCTTATTCTCACCAAAACTTAAGGTGTCCAGTGGAACTGTCCCAGGTTGGAAGATACTAAGGAGTTAGGACAACTAAATGCATTGTCACATCCTGGATTGGATCCTGGACCAGAAAAAGGACATTAGTGGACAAACTGATGATACTGTAATAAGGTCAGTGAATTAGTAGTATTGTGCCAATGTTAACTTCCTGGTTACAATAACTACACTCAGATTATGTAGGATATTATTAGTATTCAGAGGATCTGGGTAAAGAGTATATGGGAATATGTATATGTGTGTGGGGGGGTATGTTATATTGAATACAAAATTATTTCAAAACAAAATATTGAAAATATAAAAGAAAAATAAAGTTTCATTATAATGATGAATTCATTTGGTCAAAATCAGAGTAAGACAGGAGCATCTTCAGAGGCCTCCGGCAGGCCTCAGACACATGCAAGGCTCTGAGAAGGGGTACGAGAAGACCCACCTGGTCAATGGAATCCCACATGTACAGTTCACCCTGTTGCTTGTGCTCATCTTTCTTGTCCTCCATGTTGACATCTACATCACCTCGGGGGCCCAGCTTCTTATGCTGGGGGAAAAAATACACATAGTCTGTCTCCCCTGAGACTCAGGGTTTAGGACCTTTGAGCCGGCAAGCATTCATCCACATCAGCCAGCCAACAAACATCCATCTGCAGCGTCCCGCCACAGGGCCTTTGCACTGTCTCGTCTCTCTGCCTGGTTCCTCTCTCATTACATTCAGCTCTGTGGTCAGTGTCACCTCCTCAGAGGAGCTTTCCTCAACTACTTGATGTGGAAATAGCCCCCTCCCCTGCCCATTCCTTCACTCTCTAGTCCCTGGTAGTTTTTCTTCATACTCCAAGACCTACGTGTTTCTATGTATCTGTGCGTCTTCTGTCTTCCCTGCTAGACTATAAGACGAGTAAAATGGACCATTAAAATGGTTAAAAGTTCTCTTAGACTTTGTTTTGTTCCTCATTGAATTTCCTGTGCTAGCTCAGCAGATAATAAGTGTGCAATGAACATTTGGTGAACCTAGGATACCACCCATATGCCTGACATTCTACAGCACACAGAGGAAAAAGGCAGCATCACAGCCAGTCTGGTGGGCACAGGCTGTGCGGAGCAGCAGAAGGCATGCTGAGGATGTAGAGTAGGAAGAGCCGGGGGCAAACAACACTGCTGCTCCTTCATCAGCTGTGTGACCCTGGACAGGTGGCGACACTTCTCTGAGCCTCGCATTTCTCATCTGTAAGACTAAGATGATGACTGCAACGCTCTCACCTGGGTATGTACTGACCACCCACCTAGACAAGCATTTATAAATCGCAGGTTGTGGTGACCTGGTGGAGGGAACTCAAGACTGGTAGTCGGACCTGGGTTTGACTACAAGGACTATCACCTTACTAGCTGTGTCACCTTGGCCATGTGACAACCTCTTCCCTGGTCTCAGTAACTTCCTCTATAAACTGGAAATAAAGACACCCCTGCAAGATCCTCTAAGCCAATGGGCATATAAGATATCTGTAAGCGGTAAAGCATGACAGAAGTGATCCATTTTGAACAGCTTTGAATTATTTCTTTAGCAGGAACTAACTGTGTAACCTTAGGTGAGTCACTTAACCTCTAGACCTCAGTGTCCACATCTGTGAAGTGGGCTAGGGGCCTGGGTAAGTCATGCAGGGTGGTGATGAGGTTGAATAAGAAAATACTTACGACCATGTGTAGCCCCATACCAGTGTGTGGCACACTGACTGTGTCACAAATGCTATTCCCACTCCCTTTCCCTGAATACAAAGAGGTGAGCCACAAAGTGCCACAGGTGGGGTAATGGGTCCTTTAAAAGGGGACTTCACACCCTAAAACAGAAGCTGAAAATCCCTGGGGACACGAAGAAAGCCATCCTAACAGGAAAAGAGGGAAGCAACAAATGAGCTAGAAACAGAGAAATGCAATGAGGCCCTTTGAAAACTCAATGACCAAATGCCTGAGAAGCCATGGGCCCCTCCCAGCCAAGCTCCCTTCACCACTTGTCCTGCCTTCCCCATGCTGGAAACATTCATTGGCATCTCAATGAAAACTGCCCTAGGACCTTAGCAAAATCCTCTAAATAGGATTAGAGGATTTTAGCCCTGAGGGCATCAATGCCCCTCCTCTGAATGGACCTCGGCTTTGAGGTGCTTTTCACATTGTTGGGTGCTTTTCAGTTGATAGGTCTCCCCACTGGACTGTGACTTCCTGGCACATAGGGATTGTTCTTAGCATATTCTAGTGACCCGACGACAAAATCTACCTAGTAAACACCTATCCATCCTTCCATATCAACCTGCTAGTTGTCAGCAAAATCCATCCTACTACTTCCACTAATGGCTGCCAAACCTGATCTCTTACGGGTGGCATGATCATGTGACTAAGTCCTCACAGGGAACAGGACAGGCTAGGACACGCACAACTGACAGCCACTTGTTTACCAGAAATTGCTGGCCCTGGACCCCCTCACATTCCCCTCTCTACGAGCTGGAGCTTCACCACCAAAGTCTGGGGAAGAACACGACCCCTTTCTCAGAATAATGTTTATAATGCATGAAATTATAAGAAAAACTAATTTTATTGAAATACAATTAAGATATTAAATAAAAAATATCAGCAACACATTAAAGATGTGCTTTATCTTGTATAAGATCTGTAAATGTGATATAAAAATACCTATGATTTCTGTTCTTGAAAAAGCCCCAAGTGGCTCGCTGCCAATATTCGTAATGGAAGAAAATGTTTTACTTATAAGTTTTACTTATAGGTTAATAAAAATAAAGAGGCAACATTTATTCCCAAAGTTCATATGCCACCCTTCCTAAGTTCTATTTGTGGGTTCTTTGGGGGTCTGTGGAACCACAGTTAAAAATTCCTTCCCTGGGAAGCTGTAGAACAGGACCCTGGGTTCCTGGATAACCTTGTGGGCCAGAGCTCAAAGCTTCCAGAACACTCTTCCTCAGATAAGAAAGAAACCTACTCTTCTGTGCTTTAAGCCTCTGTATATCTGGTCTCTTTATCCTGGTAACACAAATACCCAAACGTCGCCCCTCTCCATGGCATCGCTGGCACTCATGGGCACAGTAATCACTCATCCCTCCCCACGGCACGTGGCACGCCATCTCATTAGTGCCCGCAGCCTTTCTGGGCAGCTGTCTACCTCCAGTCCATCTCCCACTCTGGACTGGGAGCTCCTGAGGGCAAGAATAGTGCCCGGGTCACTGGAACACCTCAGTACCTTGCACGAGACTCAGGTGCATGGTGAAGGTTTGCCGAAAGAATGAACGAACGATTGTGAGTTAGTACTTATGTGGCACCCGCTATGGAACAGTTCTCAGCACTTAGTCACACTCTTTCACAATATGCTCACATAGCACACTAACCACATGGATTCTATTATAATCCTCCACTCCACCCTCCCAAGACTGCAAGGACATACAGGCACCAAGAGGATGAAAGACCTTGCCCAGGGTCATGGATTAGTAAGGAGAGCGGTGTGAACCTGGGCAGTGGGACCTGGAGCCTGTGCCCTGAGCCGGTGGCTCTCCTAAATGAATGACAGCAGCCCGAGGCCACCTACCTTGATGATGATCTTCTCGCGCAGCTGGGTGGGCGAGGGCAGCTGGTCGGCACTGGCCTCCGTGGGCTTTATCAGCAGCAAGTCGCCAAACACCTCCTTGAACACTCTGGCCATGTAGCGCTGCTGCTCCACACCACAGTGCTCCTCGATGGACAGGATCACAGGGAAGCTGCGGGCAGCAGGGTGGCTGGCTCAGCAAGTGGGGTGCAGGCACCCCGTCTATGCCTGCCTCTCAGAGCGAGCAGCTGGGGAACCCGTCTGTGACTGTCTAGCAGAGCGAGCGGCTAGGGACCCCATCTGCGCCTGCCTCGCAGAGGGGCAGGTCGGCTAGGTAAAGGGGAGCAGAGGTCACAAGGTTTCCCAGCACCAGCCTCCTCCAGGCTCTCCAACCAGGGAGTGAGTTATGCTCTTAGCCTGTAGGGGGCACCAACACTCTGCTGAGGATTTGGCAATGAGTGGTCAAGACCGACGTGAGGCTGGTGTGTTTGTGTCTCAGCATATGTCTGTGGGGTGAGGGAAGATCTGCCCGTCTGTCTGCTCACTGCTTAACCTTAGCTTCCCCTTAAAAGTGAACCACCTGGAAATCAGACAACCGACCTTGAGGTGACAAAGGCATGGTCTTTGATGGCCTGCACGACGTCATCAAACTTGATCTTGGTGGTCCGTGTCCAGCCATGGTAGATGATGGGCTTCCCATCGGGCCCGTCCCAGCAGTCCACTGGAGGGAGAAACGTGCAGCCTCACCACCTGTCCATCGCCCTCCACCTCGCAAGTGCACTGATGGTGTACGCCCTGCCAGGCCAGCCGTGAGTGAGATCAGCCCTGACCCCCACGCCAGCTCAGTTACTAGAATGGAGAGGCCAAACTCAATAATTACTCTCAGGGGCCACCAACATGAGGACATGTGCTACCTGTGTGGTTACGGGAGGATTTGGGTTGTTTAATTAAAGGTCCCTTAGTAATGCAATGTATTTGTCCAAAAGAAACTATTTTAAATGTTTCTTTTCTAAAAACATATATATTGTGTTTTATTTTCTGATTTCACTTGTCTAAACCTTGGCTTAGACAACTGCTAATAGAAATAATACATAGCATGTGAAAATTTATTCTTAAAGGTTCATAGTAAAATACTCAAACAGAACTGGATTATATAGAAAGTGAACATCCTCTTATCTTCCTCCCCTAAAGGTGACAAGAGGTGACAATTTCAAACTTAATTTCTTCATATTTGCTCTTTCCCAAGGGACAAAAAAGTAAATTAGGCAATAATCTGTAGGAAAAACTGCCATTAAAATTTGATACCATGATTGAATGTTTTTTATAAAATCGGAGCCTAAATCAGTGGTTTGTGCTTTTTCTCAGCCCAATACACCTATGAGCCTCTGGTGGTCAAGCCAGGCTGGGGAGGGAGAGGAGAAGGGAGGAAGCAGCTGACTCCTGGGCACATCCAGGCACCTGGAATCACCTGTGCTCGGGTGTCTGTGAGCAATTATGACAAGAACGGTCAGGGTGGCTTCTATGGCGGGGCCAGTTGCAAAAACACGAAGGACATTTTTTTTTTTTCTTCTAAAAATAGCCCAGACAGAAACCAAGGGAGAGCAGAGGACAGTAAAGCCACCTTTGCTACTGGCCTCCAAGGCCTTTCATCATATCAGGACCCTTTCTGGATGTCTAAAACTACCACCTAAGGCTTTGTGGCTCCCACCCAGCCAAGCTCAATACCACTCCCTGTCTTGGGGACAATATTCTTCTCGAGTAATGTCCCTGTTATTGATGCTATATCCCTTAGCCAGACGCCACAGGCACCTGATTTCTTTCTCAGGCTGTCCCTTCCATCCTCACTATTGTCTTTTTTTTTTTTTTTTTTTTAAAAGCATCAATAACTCCAAGTCTTCTCTCAATTTGCTGTAGGAGGTATCTCCACCAGGAAAAGCCTACTCACGCTCAATGCACCGACAGCCCATGCGCAGACAGCGGATGTATGCTTCCGTGGATGACTCACTCCGCAGCTGGTCACCTGTGAGGTACCTAAAGGAGAGGAGGTGGGCCTGCATCTCAGGGGGTCTTTGGGGAACTCCTCAGCCCAAGGCCCCCCAGGCCTGAGTTCTTCCTGGTTATGATCTGGGACAGACACATGCCATCAGGTGGCCACACCTTAGACTCAGGCCACAATCACAGGATGTGAACAATAAGCAGAGGTCCCTAAACAGCCACAAGGTTTCCCAGCACCAGCCTCCTCCAGGCTCTCCAACCAGGGAGTGAGTTATGCTCTTGGCCTGTAGGGGGCACCAACACTCTGCTGACGACTTGACAATGAGCGGTCAAGACCACGCTGAGGCTGGTGTGTTTCTGTCTCGGCATGTGTCTGTGGGGTGGGGGGAGATCTAACGGTCTATGTGTTCACTGCTCAACCAAGTGTACGGTCAAGACCAAGTGGTTTTTTTTGAGAAGAACTTGGTCAAAGGGTGTCAAGAGTGATATAAATGGCAGATGAAATATTAACGATCCTCTCATGGCTGCTCACTGGCCCTCAGTCTAAACAGGGCAGAGAAGGTCCATCATTTCGATATCAGAAGCCAGGAGCTGAACAGGTGGAATCTGCTATGCTATGAACTCTGTCCACCATACTTAAAAATACATATTTTATGCACTCTCCTCCTCTTCTCCTCATGTCCCTCTTTGTAAGAGTTTTTGTTCCTTAACTCTCTTCTGGGTTTGGTAGAATTCACCATTCTTAAAACAATGGACATGGTGAGGAAGAGACAACTACGAAGTCCATTTGCCACTGAAAAAGACAGTACCTTCCAAAATGCCTGGAGATAAGCTTAAGGGCCTTCTCGCCAACTCCAGCCTGGAATGACACCTGGGAAACCACCAATCTACAGCTCTCCAGGTGCCCATGATCCAAAGCCTTCACCCTCTCACCTGATAAGGCAGACTAAATATCGGAACTTGAGTGCAGCATCATTTTTCTCTTCCAGTCTATTCTGTTTTTTGTTTGTTTGTTTGTTGCTATTGTTTTGCAATTAAGATAATCTTCCAAAGATGTGAATTTGAGCATGTTGCTCTCTGGCTTAAAAGCCATCGGTGGCTCCCAGTGCCCTTGCTGTCACTTAAAGATTCCACTCAAGCTAACCCTGCCGGCCTCCTCTCCTGCCACTTATACGTCCCCCACTACCGATTCTACAGTCTAGTCTTAATAGACCCCTCTTAGTACCACCTGCCCTTTGACCTCTGCACATTGCACATGCTATTCCTCTGTCTGAAACCCTTTATTTCACCTGGCCACCTGTTCTCCTCTCACCAACTCCTGTCCACTGTTAAGATTCAAAGGAAGCCTTTTCCCCTCCAAGCACATGAGAACAGTGCTGCCCTGTCCTGCCCTGTTCACTGCTATATTCCCAGTACCCAGGAAGCACAGGGCAGACACTCAGTAAATACCTGTTCAATTATTAATTCAATTGCTTTGCTGTGGCTACTCTGAGATGCCCAAACCATGAAAACCAGCTTTGCTGATTAGCTTTTTAGGGGCACGGGAAAAGGGAG
>NW_011888810.1:1701980-1708134 GCF_000151845.1 Pteropus vampyrus
AGCAGATGCCCTCTAGTGGCTAAATCAGGGAACACACCCAGGCAACAAGGTCGAGAGGGTTGATAAGAAAAAGAAAAGGCTGCAATAATTCATCACCTGGAAGAAAACCAGCTGGTCACAATGAGCCCACTCACCTCATCGACAAACAAGAAGGGCTCGGCAGTTTCCCTCATTGTGTCATCGATAAATTTGGTCATCCGCTCACGGACTTTGTTCAGATCCTGAGCCCAGTGCTCCTTAGAATAACAAAAAGAGCAAGAAATCACCAAAAAAGAGGACTAGCAAAAAAGCCACACCAGATCATTGGGATGACTTGCCCGGCCGACCCTGGGCAAGTCACCTACCCTCTCTGTGCCTCCTCGTCCATTGCACGGGAGTCATAGGATCCACGCAGAGTTTCCGTGAGAACGCATAACATAAAATAACTTTATTGTTTTCCTCTCCAAACCCTAAAACCGCAAATATTCATTAGGCAAAACCCACGAACTCAACTTTGACTAATGTTTGCTGGGTTCCGAATATTCTAAAACCTCCACCTTTAAGAATAAAAGCAAATGTGCTACCAGATGTGGGTGTGGTTGGACGGGAAGGCTCGGACAGACCAGGACGTATGAAAGAAGAGCTTAAGGACAGCTACGAATGAGGTGGCGAAGAAATGGCCTCCCCTCCCTGGCATGTGCGTTCAAATCCACAATGAGCCTTGCTGTTAATGCTCACAAATCTACTTAGATAAGGGACGAAGAACAGCTAGAAAACGGGAGCAGCCGGTCCATTTGAATACAGAGGTGTTCAAATCTTTGAATCCTGAAACACAAAACTCAAATTGCAGGATACTTAATGCAAAGGCCTTGGCAAGCCCAGAGGTCCCCAGGAGGCCAGAATCTTCCTCCTTACTTCTACAAAGATTGTGCATAAAAGCATCTGTACTTAGCTGATCTAACTAGATGGCTGGGAATAAGAAATATTTTGCCTAAAGGAGTTTAAAATGCAAATAGTCTGGGGGGTAAAAAATGAATCAACTTGGTGTGGGGTATTGTGCTAGATATCTATAATAATAAAAATGATAAGAATAACAATGAAAGGAATAATAAATGGTGATGGCAGTCAGCACTGGGCATGGACTACTATATGTCAGGCTCTGTGCTAAATCTTTTTCACATTGTAGCTCATTTTGAACTCATGCAATCCCAGGAGTACATATTATTCTCCACATCATATAAATGGTGAAACTGAGGCTTCAAGTCATTAAATAACTTGACCCATCAATGAGCCCAAGACTAACTCAGGCACATCAGTTCTGGGATCTTCTTTTGAATCCCATTTCTACAGTGTCACTCATCTCTCCCAGGGCCAACTGGGGCATATTTAACCAGTCTCCTAATGAAATTTAGATTGGTTCCAAGTTTATAGTTCTATTAAAAATGCTGCCATTATTTCCCTAGGGTAAGTTTCTAGGAGGGCAATTATTTAAGGTATACAAACCTTTTTTTAAAAGTTTTCATTTTAATTGCATATTGCCAAAGTGCTTTCTGGAAAACTTATACTAATTTGCACACCAACTGCTGCAGTAATTATATTACATATGTGCATCCATCATCCCAAACAAATGTCCTAGATAACTAGCTTTGCTTCATGCCATCACCCGACAGAGCACTAGGCACATGGGACATTAAGGGTCAGCCAGACTGATGGCTCAGGGTCTCCACCCTTGACAACATGTCTGCCATTCCCACTGCACATTCACACAGAGGCTCATGCGCTGTCTTGCATGTGCAGAGCTCCCGTACTTTGCTCCTGGCCCATATCCTTGATCTCACAGGGCAGCCCAGCCCTGAGGCCAGGGTAGGGAAAGCCTGCCATTCTCCCCTGCAATAAAATTAACCAGCACTAGGTGGTAAATTCTAGGACATAAGGCTACTTGTCCCCAACAGTTTAGCCATTTTACTTCTGACGAGGAGGAAATTCTGAGATGTCAGACTAAGGGGTGGAAGGAAGGGACAAGAGAGGTTAATCAGTAAACAACCTCAGGGCAAAACCAATAAAAGATTGCTTACACTCCTGACTGTTATTTTGAAATGCTGAATTAACTTGCAGGTGGCTATTTCCAGGATGATCTAAAGAGGATGAATAGGCACCACCAAGTGCCAGGCACGACTGACCACCCATCACCATCGACCACTAGGCATCCCCGCTTCTTGCTTATGCATGAACTTCCCAGACTGCTGCCCACCAATCCCAAGGAGCAAACACTTCCTCCTTACGGACTCCGCCTATCCCAGAATTAGCCCTGCTTCACCTCCTCCCACCCCCCCCTTTTATCACAGCCAAGAATTTCAAAAACACCCTTCTCTTCCCCACACTGTTCCTATAAAAGAGCCCGTCCACTCCAAGATGGCTGCATGTTAGTCTTCTCCACCGAGCCCTGCAGCCGGTGCTGCAGATTGCATGCCCAGGGCCTGGCCCTTTCCTGGTCGGCATATGGCTCCATAAACCCTTTCTTTCAGAAAAGCGTTTGGCCATGAAAGCTTTTTGTTTAACACTTCAGTAGCTCCCTACGAAATTGAGTAAATCAGTGCAGTGCAAAGAAGAGCATGGTGGGAAAAAAAAAACCATACGCCTCTCTGTCTGCTTCACTGTCCTGGCAGCACGGTGCCTAGCATATTATGGTGCCCAAGAGAATTCATTGACCTCCTTCATTTTACTTCCCCTCGGTGGTGGCTCAGGCCGAGCAAATAAGCCTCCTCTTCATCGCTCGAATTCAACCTCCGCATAGGGAAAGCAGGACACCTCAATGTCCTTGGTCGCCACTTATCGCGTTAAAAAAGCTGTGCCCTCCGTGTGGCTGGCCTTGTGCAAAGTGTGCGTCTCTGTTCGTTATTTTCTCTACAATCAAAGAAATTTGAACATAGGCTGTGTATTGGATGACATTAAGAAAGTAGAGTTGATTGTGTAAGGTATAAATGGAGTGTTATGGTTATGTTTTTTAGAAAAAGAGCATTTCATAAAAGAGACATACTGACCTATTACAAGTGAAATGCTGCACTGTCTGCAGTTTTCTTTCAAATTTTACAGAAAAAAATGAACAGGGGAAAGGAAAGGAAGACATGTGGGTGTGGAGATGGATGACAGATATAATAAAATGGGCAAAATGCTCATAATTTTTAAATCAAAGTGATGATACATGGCCTGTCTACTTTCGCGCATGTTTGAAATATTCTGTAATACAAAGTTTTTTAAAAAGTGAATTGAATATCGTTATGAACCTAAAACTGCTCTAAAAAAGTCTATTGAAAACAAACAAAAAATTAAAGAGAAAAAATGTAACTAAGACTCCAGTGATATAAATAAAACTTTTAAATAGATATGTGACTCTGCACATAGATACATACTCATACATACACACAAGGATCAATACAATCTTCTCTAACCCCCACAATTCTGAGAAGTGGGCTCTCATCCCCATCTAAAGAGAAAACTGAGACATGAAGGGTCAAACTACCTCTCCAAGGTTGCACAGCTAGTAAGAGCATCTCAGGTTTATCTCCGCCTAACTCAGGTTCTCAGTTGGGGCACTAATGACTTTTGGGGTTGTGTAATTCCTTACTGTGGGGGGCTGACTTGTGCGTTTTAGGATGCTGGGCAGCACCCCTGGCCTCTGTCTACTACATAACATTAGCAGCCCCTCCACCTGTGGCAACCAAAATTGTCTCCAGACATCGCCGTGGGGGACAGAACTGCCCAGTGGAAAACTACTGCCCAGCACAAAGCTCCTTTGACTCTGCTACCAGCTTGGAGCCCACATGCAAACACTGCGGGAGACTTCCCCCATGTCATTTGTTTAAGGACAACTGTGCTATTATATCCCCTAGAGGATCTGGCAGGTTCATCTACCTTAGTCAGTTAGGGAAGGCTCGGGCCAAGGGGGCGGGGGCGGCGCGAGGTGACACCTAAGCTGACCCAGGAGAAAGAGCAGAAGCCAGCCAGGTGAGGACACAGTCACCTGCAGGCCCTCACCGCCACCTGCCTTGGAGGGCTCTCACCCTCACCCTTCCCCAATCTGTGCGCCTTGAAAAGGAGCTAACATGAGGCTGTTCTCATTCCAGAGTCAAAAGACGCCAAAGCACCATCGGACAGGGAGACTGCAACAGTTTCCTGACAACAGATGGCCAGGTGAAGGCAGGTGGCAGGTGGTAAGAAGCTGAGCGACTGTCCAGGCAGCTCCCCACAGGTCCCCGCACCCTGCTGTTCTCTCACCTGCTGTTCATGTAAGAGAAACCGCTGGAAGTCGTGCAAGTGGACAGCGGAGGCATCCGGCCGGTCGGTGTTGCTGCCCTCGGGGAAAGAGAGGGTGTTTAGAGAGGAACACGTTTCAACAGTCGAGAGGTAATCCCAGCCAGGCAGCCTGCCACCCAGACACCCTGCCAAGTCCCTCCACGATGCCAGGTGCAGGCTGGCCAATGGGAAAACAAAAGTGACCCAGACAACATCCCTGACCTACAAAGATACAAAAATAATGCCGCAACCTCAGAGGGCAGCCCCGGAATCTGCACTCAGCTGCCCGCAAGTAGTTTGGTCCTGAAGAAGGGGAAGCGGGGGAAGGAGAGAGAGCAGACGTGCGTGTGCACAGAAAACACTCTGGTACGGCTGGATGTGGCAGCATTTAGGGGAGCCGGAGAAGTAACTGGGCCACATCAAAGAGTGTCCCCAGAAGCCATAATCCAGAGATTGCTGGGCCATCAAACATTCTGAAATAGAGGCAGGGGCTACATGAAGCCCTCCAGGCTCGGTGAATGGGGAGAAGCAGCTGGAACATGCAAGGCTGGGGACATGGAGTGAGCAGAGGCTCGCTGTTGGGAGACCCTCAACAAATTTTTCACTTGAGACGAGGAATCTTTCGCCCTGAATAAAGGGAGCCTCTACCTGAGCCAGCAGCAGCTTGCTGACAGATGGCCCGGTGGAGATTTTCATGACTATCAAAAAAACCGGGACCTTACTTGACTAGCACAAGCAATCCTGGTTTCTAGGGAAAGTGCACTCTATAGGAGAGCTGTCCAGGGAAATTTGTGCTTTTCCCTGAGCACTAGCAGAAGACTGGGGAGAGAGGTCTTTTTAATATTTAGGAGATAAAACATGCTTTAAGTTTTCTCCCATTATTAAACACTCAGGGTCAAAAAGCCTATTGTTTTTATGAGTGTATTTCTAACCTTTGCTAACCGGCCTCATGATCTAACACTACTTTTTTTCGTAAAAATACTACATAAAAATCTGATTCATTTTATATATACTTTGAAGTCTTGGGGTTTCTGCTTTAGAAAGAGACAGAGGGAATACTGCCAAACTGTCCACATCACTGAAGCCTGGTTCTGCAAATCAGGCCCAGGTCAGCATGCCACAAACCATGTGATAGGTGCTATTAACTTCTCAGCAAAGATCTCTCCCAGGCGGATAGGCTTGAGAAGCACAGAACACTTTCTAACTCCCCCAAATGCAGAACCAGTACAACAGGAAAGGTCCTGACAAGTCCTGCAGCACTACTTTTTAGAAACATCATGATTACTATTTGTAGGCCCTTGCCACACACCATGTGAAGTACTTTATATATTTCAACTCATTTTAATTCACTTACACCTGCTTACCCAGGAATACCCCGCAACTCACTTGGCAACTAACATTGTTTTAATTTGTGTAAAAAAGACGATTAACCAGTCATGTTCTATGACGTGTACTCCAGGAAAGGAAGTCTTCAGGCATGTAGACTTCTCTATAGAACCTTCTGGGCCACCCTCCCAAATGCCACGAACCCCGTTGCTACTGTTCATGTTTATCCATCCCACAGGCTCGGCATGGCCAATCTCCCGATAAGGGGGACACAGAGGAGGACCCCCGGAAGCCAGCTGGCTGGGCGGACCCGCAAGGGCATCAATGCCTGGCACAGCCACCCAAAACAACAAAAGCCCAGAAGAGAAGCCTCACCCCAAGATGAACACGGAGGAATCTTTTTTGAATTCATCAAAAATCTGAAACAGAAAATAAAAGGAAAACACACACAAAATAAGAACTTTAGACATCAAGCCACTTCATGCAAATGAACAGATTTTGGGGGGGTTAAAAATTATCACTGTAATATTGTGTGACTTACTAATTCAACTGAACA
>NW_011888810.1:1708184-1710126 GCF_000151845.1 Pteropus vampyrus
CCTGGTTTCTAGGGAAAGTGCACTCTATAGGAGAGCTGTCCAGGGAAATTTGTGCTTTTCCCTGAGCACTAGCAGAAGACTGGGGAGAGAGGTCTTTTTAATATTTAGGAGATAAAACATGCTTTAAGTTTTCTCCCATTATTAAACACTCAGGGTCAAAAAGCCTATTGTTTTTATGAGTGTATTTCTAACCTTTGCTAACCGGCCTCATGATCTAACACTACTTTTTTTCGTAAAAATACTACATAAAAATCTGATTCATTTTATATATACTTTGAAGTCTTGGGGTTTCTGCTTTAGAAAGAGACAGAGGGAATACTGCCAAACTGTCCACATCACTGAAGCCTGGTTCTGCAAATCAGGCCCAGGTCAGCATGCCACAAACCATGTGATAGGTGCTATTAACTTCTCAGCAAAGATCTCTCCCAGGCGGATAGGCTTGAGAAGCACAGAACACTTTCTAACTCCCCCAAATGCAGAACCAGTACAACAGGAAAGGTCCTGACAAGTCCTGCAGCACTACTTTTTAGAAACATCATGATTACTATTTGTAGGCCCTTGCCACACACCATGTGAAGTACTTTATATATTTCAACTCATTTTAATTCACTTACACCTGCTTACCCAGGAATACCCCCCCAACTCACTTGGCAACTAACATTGTTTTAATTTGTGTAAAAAAGACGATTAACCAGTCATGTTCTATGACGTGTACTCCAGGAAAGGAAGTCCTCAGGCATGTAGACTTCTCTATAGAACCTTCTGGGCCACCCTCCCAAATGCCACGAACCCCATTGCTACTGTTCATGTGTTTATCCATCCCACAGGCTCAGCATGGCCAATCTCCCGATAAGGGGGACACAGAGGAGGACCCCCGGAAGCCAGCTGGCTGGGCAGACCCGCAAGGGCATCAATGCCTGGCACAGCCACCCGAAACAACAAAAGCCCAGAAAAGAAGCCTCACCCCAAGATGAACACGGAGGAATCTTTTTTGAATTCATCAAAAATCTGAAACAGAAAATAAAAGGAAAACACACACAAAATAAGAACGTTAGACGTCAAGCCACTTAATGCAAATGAACAGATTTTGGGGGGGGTTAAAAATTATCACTGTAATATTGTGTGACTTAGTAATTCAACTGAACAGATATTTTCCTGTTCAAACTTTTTATTGTGATTCATGTGACTTGTAAATATTCAAATATAACAGAAACCTATGAGGCAAAAGGCAGAAAAGTTTTCCTCAGCTCTTTTATAATCTTATTCCTGAGAAGAAATTACTACTAATAATTTCATAGGTTTCCTGGTAGAATTTGTTTTGTAGACATTAGTCTATCTTATCATTTCATTCTGCGTCCACATCTCCCAACTTTTTGCTGTTGTTCCAAGCTTTATATATTCTTCTACAATCTCAAATACAGTCCTGCCTCATTACTTTGAAAACCCACCTTGGACTCCATAACATGAATACCGTCGATTTTCCACTATTATATCCTGTATTTTCAAGAACACCCTTGTATATATCTCTGCCCGCTCATGCCAGTATTCCCATTGGGTAAATTCCTAGATGGGAAAGCACCGGACATGAGGTGTGCCCCTGAACTTTGGTAGATGCCACCAACTGGCTCTCAAAACAGTTGTCCCAACCGGCACCCCCACCAGTGAACACACCAGCTTCCCTACCTCCTCACTGCTACATTTCAAATCCTTAATATTTCAGGGTATTAGATTAAAATACTTAAGGGAGGACTTATACAAAACCACACGAGAAGAGGGAATGGGTGAGGGCATGGATGGAACAAGATGGCCACGAGCTGATTACTGCTGAAGCTGGCTGACGACTACATGGGGTTTGTTACCCTGTGAACTCTGCTTGTATAGGTTTGAAATTTCCCTTAATACCAAAGTTTTACAAATTAAATGCAGTGGCTGGGCATTGCAG
>NW_011888810.1:1710771-1723159 GCF_000151845.1 Pteropus vampyrus
CATTAGTCTATCTTATCATTTCATTCTGCGTCCACATCTCCCAACTTTTTGCTGTTGTTCCAAGCTTTATATATTCTTCTACAATCTCAAATACAATCCTGCCTCATTACTTTGAAAACCCACCTTAGACTCCATAACATGAATATCGTCAATTCTCTACTATTATATCCTGTATTTTCAAGAACACCCTTGTATATATCTTTGCCCGCTCATGCCAGTATTCCCATTGGGTAGATTCCTAGATGGGAAAGCACCGGACATGAGGTGTGCCCCTGAACTTTGGTAGATGCCACCAATTGGCTCTCAAAACAGTTGTCCCAACCGGCACCCCCACCAGTGAACACACCAGCTTCCCTGCCTCCTCACTGCTACATTTCAAATCCTTAATATTTCAGGGTATTAGATTAAAATACTGAAGGGAGGATTTGTACAAAACCACACGAGAAGAGGGAATGGGTGAGGGCATGGATGGAACAAGATGGCCACGAGCTGATTACTGCTGAAGCTGGCTGACGACTACATGGGGTTTGTTACCCTGTGAACTCTGCTTGTATAGGTTTGAAATTTCCCTTAATACCAAAGTTTTACAAATTAAATGCAGTGGCTGGGCATTGCAGGTAGGCAAAGGAGAACTCAAACCCTCCGCAGCTTACTAGCTCCAGCAAGTTACCTCTCTGTTTCTTCATCTGTAAAAACAGTACCTTTTTCACAGGGCTGTGAGACACTCAGCACAGCACCCAGCATAGAGTTCCCACTTAAGAAGTGTTAGCTCTGACCTGCATTCATGATATCGTTATTACAGCCTGGTTAGAGGTATGCGCCCTCGCCAGGGGGACACACGTGGAATTACATTTCTTATCTTTCTGCTGCAGCCAAACTTTTGAAAGCTCTAAGGCTTGAGAGCAGCAACATAAGCAGGTGTTTAGACAAAAAGAGGAACTGGCAATCTCAAGTTGGAGACCTATAGCTACCGATGAGCAGGAACCCACTCCCTAGATTTAGACCTGGGGGTCGTCAATAACCAACAGCCCTACCTCCCCAAGGAGCCCAAGAAATGCAGGTGAGCCCCTAAGAGCACACAAATAATGCTTGCCTCAGAGAGCTCAGCAAGTAAATGATATGATAACAGTTGGGAGGGTCTCATTTACCTACATAAGAGCAGTGAGTTTTCTCAAGATGGCCAGTAACTATCTATAGAATGTGAGGCTTTGTTATTCAAATTCAAAGTCACTGAATTAATATACACGCAAATGGGAAAGTTGTACCCTCCAACGGTGGAGATCAGAGGTTGCCAACCCAAGAAGTCTTTAGGGGTTGGTAGACAACATAAATCAGTAGAAAGTTGGGAAGAAAGTAGGAGCTGGGGCAAACCAGAGAATGCATGCTTCCTTTCTGCCATAGGGAACTCAGGATCCACAGGTAGCCATCTCTCAATTTTTTTCAAGAGAAGCGAAAAATCTGGATCTTAATCTGAAACCTCCCAAGTTTTAAATGTAGGTGATTCATTTAGAGAACATTTAAAACCATTAGGCCACGTACAATCGAATGTAGGTTGAATCTGGCATTCTGGCTACCAAGGGTAACTTCTGGTATACACATTTTTTCCTCCAAACTGGACAATGTGGGGTACTCCCAGAGGAACCAGGAATTCTGTAGAAATCTGACTCAAATTTCTTTCTCTCCCTTTTTCCTCGCAAACACGCACACATTAGCCTTAAAAAGAACCATAATGAAAAGTGCAGGCTGAAATATATCTTATTGTAAAATTTTATCACAGAGGAGACCATCAGTGGGTTAACCTGTGCTGACAGGTGAAACAGCTTTTGTGCACACCTTATTCACAAGTTTTGCCTGCCTTCTGTCTGATGGTACAGCGTCCTGAAATTTCAAGGCAACCTATCATAAAAACTGTTATTTGCAACCACGTATCTTGAGTAAATCAAGCTTTCCTCAATCCTGGTCAATTGCATATGACAGCAATTGTCATTATTCTCGATTTCAGAAGTACACTGCCACCTAAACATTTTCATTGTTTTCAAGGACCTGACTATAAATCAAAGTTAGAGATTTTAACCTAAAAGTGTTCTTGTTCTGATCAGCTTTTATGAAGCACGTTTATTTTTATTAAGCTTTCATATAAAAGGGGGAAGGGGAGTTATATAACTAATAACCTGATATAATACCTTCATTTCATAGGGGAGGCTGAGTAAGGAGGTAAAAGATGGCTTTCCCCAAAATCGTTTGGTCAGTTAGAGGTCAAGTTGGGGCTGGAACCCAGGCCTTCAACTCTCAAAGCCTACAATCTTTCTACTCTATTTGGCAAACAGAGAACTAATTATATACATAAACATGTGAAAAAGTGAATGCACTGTAATTGAACTTTTTACTCTATAAAATAATGTATTTTCTCCAATCTAGACAGATAAGAAATGCTCCCCCTATTTCTCTACCCCAGATACATCCAAACTCCCATAGCCTATAGTCACCTATCAAGAGGCCTCACCCTGCGGCTAGCCTGCAGGCGCGCGTGCAGAAGGCAGTTATAACGGTCTTCTAGTGACTTTCACACACATTACTGAAAAATGCCTACACTCTTAACCCCAAGTCCCTCGTTCACTCCTCCCCAGAGCCCAGGGCGAGGGAGGGGTGCGGGGAGGAATCACTACCCCCATTAAAGAGATGAAAAGACTGAGGCTAGGAGTGGTCAGTGCTGGCCTAAGATCACACAGCTGATTGGAGAAAGCAGATGACCCATCTGTCTCCAAGCCCCACATACCCTCTGCTCCCTCTCAGCTCTGCCACCTGCAAAGCCCTTTCCCCACAGTAACAGCAGCCGCTCCCGTTTGTGGCACGCACACCACCCAGCAGGCACTGTGCTGTGTGCACTGCACCAAATGCCCTACTTTTTAAGCTTTATGCTTTATGGGACTTTTTTTTTTTTTTTTTTTTTTTTTTGCGAAAGTAATGGAACTACTTGGAACAAGTCAAAGAAAATTAAGGTGTACAAAGAAAAATGTAATCATCTCTCTTGGCCGTCTTCCCAAACCCCTCCAGGACACACACAAAATCAACACTAAATATGAGGCATGTGTTCTTCCCAACTTTCCTCTTGTTCATAAAAAACATACAAACAATATAAACGAGGATATTGTATTGTTTTGCTTTCACAAAAAATCAAACCTAGCTCCTCCGGTGAATGGCTTTCCTCACAAAATATCATCAATATCCTTCCAGATCAACAGAAACACACTGACTCGGAATTCTTAATCAGCTGCATAACGTTGCGTAGTATAAATGGATCATAATTTACCCAGCGATTCCTCCACTGAGAGGCATTCGGATGGCACCCAGGTATTTTGCCAGCATAAGTAATGCTGCAATAAACAATCTGGTAATATACTCTTAGGTTCCAGAGCTTTCATTTCTCTAAAACACAGTCCCCAAAATACCACTGTCAGGCCAAAATGTATTTTAAATTTAAACAGCATATTATCTTAAAACTTAATTTTAATTTAATTTTAAAATAGCATGTTTGTTATGAATACATTCTCATAAAAATCAATAAAAGTATAAAAAGAAGGCACACACACATACTCCCTCAACCCAGAGACGGTTACTATTAATAATTCGATAAATTTCCTTCCAGAATGAGATAATAGAGTTAGTTGAAGTTTTTTTACTTTAATAGACTCAGATTAAAGTTCTGTCAGCCTTAAAGCCATTCACGTTCCCACCAAGAAGACATGCAAGCCCAATTCCCCACATTCTTCCCATAGCTCTATCACGTTTAAAAATTTTTGCCAACGTGACAGATGAAAATGGTATGTCACCGTCATTCCCACTTTATATTTCCATGCCTAGAGAAGAGGCTGGTTTTGTTAGGGATGTGCTGGACTTTGAAACACGGGAAACAAAAATATCATTTGATCATTCGTTCAAGAATCATCTTACCGATTTTTGTTGTTCAAACATAAGCTTTTTATAGAGGAGGTGGAACTGTTCAAAGCTGAGTTCATCTTTGTGTGCGCCTATTTCCTGTAAATACAAAAAAAAAAAAAAAAAAGTGACCACACGATCTTTGGTGTCCACCACAAGAATGCCTCCTCCCCACTTACAGAAATCGAATGGCTTTTTTACTACATCGCCTAAAATCTAACTGGCATTCCCCTAAACACAAACTGTCCACAAGTTTCTGCATTTATCTGCCTGGAGAATATACCCACGAGGGACCCCATCAGGTATGACCCGTCCTTGACCTTCGAAAGGGAAGAGTCTGGACCAGCATTCCAAGAGCCATAATGAGAACCCCTCCTTTGCGGGAGGCAAGGGTTTGAAATACTTTCAAGTGCAGACATATTTAGAGGGTATATACATACAGGTCATTTTTTAAAGCATAAGAAAACTAACCGAACTTTTAGATTAGACAGAGCTCAACTCCAGTCAAGGCTTGTCCCCTGAATTGTTTAATGGCTTTGGGCAATTTACTTGACCTTTTCAGACCCTCAGTTTCTCCGTCTGTAAAATGGAAGAACCATCACTAACCTCCTACAACATCCCTGAAAATGAGCCAGATAACTTCTACCTAACATCTGCTCAGTAAAGGCTTGATAAAGGTCAAAATTCCAATTAAGTGGTAACCAATGGTAAAATGCTTCTCCCATCTCTCTTCTTTCAATCTCCACCCTTCCCTGCTTTTGCCTTTTTGAATTAGTTGGAATGATGGGGTCAGGTCAAATTATGGCTTGATAAATAATAAAGTGGATTAACTCTTCCAGAAGCTCATTGGTACAAAAATAAATGAACTTTTTTCAGCTGAGGAATCCTGTGACTGGGGCTGCTGCTGACATGGTCATGTGAGTCCTCTAACCAGGGTTATTGGGATGGAGTGTTGTTGGGTTCCTTGACAAGAGGTGGCATCTACATCATCTCCAACCTTACACCACTCAGAAAATCCCCACCTGGCTTACTCTGCCTCATCATTCCTGGAGTGACTTTACATGCCCAGATCTACCAACAGCTTAATTATACAAGAATGTAAACAATTTAACGATGGATGGAAAGAGGATGGGTGGGTGGGAAGCAAAGGGAAGGGCAGAGAAGAGCCAACTCTGACAACTACACTATCAGGAAAAGCCACATCCATAGAACCCTACACGAGAAATCTTAAAATATTTTCCCAAACTAACACATCTGTTCATATTACTAGAAGGAAAACAGGCTGCGGGATGCTGAGGGAAAGGGAAAGGTGGACTCTGCTGGAAACATTTCAGGTCAGGTAGCTCCGTAAATGTGGTCTTCACGGAGGATGTCCTCTGCTAGGATTGAGATCGTGGTCCTAAGATCTTCACATGATCCCTCTGTCTGGACTAAAACAGATGCATCTCAAGGTAAAGAACTTTCCTGGGCACCATGTGACAGAGCTCAGAGGCATGAAGAAGCTTCACGTGAGAGGCACAAGTAGACCTGAGTTCACAAAATCACCAGACTGAGCTATGAGACTTACCACAAACTTATCTTTGAGGAACTTGGCACTGCCTACTTTGAAGTTGACCATGGGCAAGATGGTCTTCAACTCTCGGAGGCTGATGCTGCAAAAAAAAAAAAGAAAGAAAGAAATCCCAGATCTGTCAACCTCAAGGGGTTTCAGCAGTGGAGGGTTTGGCTACTCCCATCAGCTAATTCCATGAAAAGACCCCACCAACAACTATTAAATGAGCACTAACCAGGAACAAGAGACCTGGGTTCGAGGTAGAGGTGACACCATAATGCTCAAAGCTGATCTCCACCCTTCGGGAATGGCTATGAATGTGGCATATGTAGGATATGCACACTATGGGTAGAAAATGGTATCAGGTGGTGACCAGATACCTTTGCAGATATGAAATGTCACAGGGGTTCAAACCAAGGGCAGGTTACTGAAGGCCAAACAGTGGGAGGGGAAAAGACCCAACCTTATTTGAGCACCTACTATGTACCAAAGCTGCCTGGGGTGTCATCCAGGCAATAATGTTACCTAACCCCTCACTACATTTGACCCCTTACACAGTCTGCATTACCGAACCCCGGGGTTCAGAACAGGCAATGAGGGGAAGGGGTTGGGGGGTCGCTACTCAAGGTCAGAGCTGAGTGGCAGCAGAGCCTGGGTCTGAACCAACACTCAAAACAGTCAGTCATCTGACCACATCACAGAGATCTGCATGAGTGGGTGCCGCTGGGTCTGCCTGTAACCAGCACACCTGACTGACTGCCTCTCGGGGAATGGCATGAATAGTGGGGAGGGGTGGGATTTGGGTGGTGGTTAGGGACATGCGATCTAGTCCCTTGTGGCTGCAGAGCCAAGTGTCCAGCAGAGCAAGAGAAGGAGGTCTGGGGATGGGGGTGGGGGTGGGGACGCTGGTATGGTCAGAGAAAACTGCTCTGTGTTCCAGCGATGACAGATTGGTCAGAGGCTGCGTATGGCCGAGGAACGAAGCCTGCCAGGCTGTGGAAAGAAAATGGCCCAGTTTCCTCAACACTGTCAACTCGGCCTCTGCCAGTCCACCCAGAAGGAGGCAGCAGCTGCCGCTGGAGAAGACCAAGTGGGACTCCTGGCCATCCCAGTGTCCCCACCTCCAGCTTTCTGACCTCTAGTGTAACAGCCTCCCCAATGTCAGAGACTTTCACATGCAAAATGCTTCCCTACACCCATCCCTACTACCAGGCTGGCACCAAGGGCATCCCAGAGAGACACTGGGAGCAACAAAGAGCCTCTAGTGGACTGGGTGGGGCTGGCCAGACAGAGAAGCAGCAGGATGGCTGAGACCCCTTTCTGACCCAGCTCCCGAGTGGCCAGGAAGAGAGGATGAAGTGGGGGGGCTGGTGCTACAAGAAGAGGCAACGGTGAGGGCGAGGGGGGCGTCTGGCCAAGCCGGTGGCCCAGTAGAGCTCATCCAGAATCGAGGGAGAGGTCAGAGTCCCCTCGGAAACCCAGAACTTTCAGGCAGAGACAAGGCCAAGAAACTTTCCAACATCCAGGAATAAAGAGATTGGGGGCTGGGAACCAGTGCAGCTGCCTGGGGACCAGTGGAGCAAACTCGGGGCCAGGGGCATGAGAATCTGAGCACCAGGATACACGAGCCCACTTGCTCCAAAAGTCCCACTTGACAGTGGAGTAGCTGAGCCCCCAGGTAAAGGTGGGGGCCAAGCTTCTCTGGGCTCCTGTACTGGGACCTCACTACCCTACTCCTCTACCCACACCCCCGCCTCACTCCCCACTCCGGGGGGAATGGATCTGTGCTGCACCCCTGACCCGAGCCAGAAAGGAACACTGATTCCCCGGCTGCCGGAGGGTAGGGAACCAGCAGTTCCCAATTCACTGTTTTCCCTGCCCAGAACTTGTCACCAGATAAAGAGAGTGCCTCAGCCAAGGTCACACCCAGCTTTCAATGACTGGTCAGGGTGCTTCCATTCCGGACAGCTCTGCAGGGCCACCCCAGGCGCTCCCCATGCGGTTGGCCGAGGCTGTGCTTGCAGCCCAGCTCTCCCGGGCGCCGGCACTTCCACAGGTGCTGACCCCTATGCGCTCCCGGTAAACTGCCTGCACACAACCCATATCTCAGGTTCTGTTTCCAATGTGCTCAACCCGTGACAGTGGGTTAGGAACCAGGGCAATCCTTTTGGGGAGGGACGGCAAAAACAATCTGCCCCAGTGGCCACAAACAGGCCACCAACCTCCACGCTAAGGCTGGACAAACACCTCCGCCACCACCCCCCCCTTCTTATAACAATCATGACAATAATAAACATCCATTCGTGTCTGCTAGAAGCCGGGCACCACCCCAGCACTTTTCACGTACTAACCTGCTGAATCCTCACACAAACCCTAGGAGATAGGAACCATTATCTCTCTTTTACAGATTAGGAAACTAAGGCACAGTGGAATTAAGCAATTTGCCAAACTCATACAACCAGTACTATTCAAATCTCAGCACTGCCTGCCCAGAATTTTCTATAATGATGAAAATGATCTAGAGCTGGACTGCCCAACGCAGTAGACACCAGGCATATGTGGCTACAGAGCACTTGAAATACGGTTAGTGGGATCAAGGAACTGAACTTTTAATTTTATTTAATTGTAGTTAATTTAGATTTCAATAACCACATGTGGCTAGTGGCTCCACATTGGCCAGTGCAGCTCTAGGAGCTTGCTTCTCTAAGTAGAATACCTGGAACAGCAGCATCAAATTCAGCTGGGAATTTGTTAGAAATGCAAATTATTGAGCCCCAGTCAGAATGTCTAGTGAGCAAGATGTCTGCAGGGAAGGCTGTGCACAACTGTGGGGAAAGCCCCTCTCCAGGGGGTCCCGAGGTGCTGTAGCCACAAAGATTAACCTTATGAAAGCTATTTGCATTCTCACTGAAGGAGAAAACTGGGCCCACACACCTGCCTCCCGCCTGCAATGCCCCCCACCACTGTGCCTCCTGAAGGCCCAACTCAGTCTTCACTCTGCCCCTGCCAGGCTGACCAGCACACTCGGTGTATGCAAATTCAGTTTATATGCCAAGGGGCCAAGGGCAGAGGTGGGGGATAGAAATGGCCCCAGGAGGCAATCTGCTACTAGCCCTAGGGGCTGCTCGCCTGCTGCCCACCCTATTAGACTTGAGGGCGGGGAGTGGCCTGTGAGCCCCACACTGAGAAATGCCATTCCAGTGACCCTCATAGAAGGTACAAGGGCTCTTTGTCAAGGGGTATTTGGACCACAGAAATGTTCAACTTATGCGATGACCTTAGAACATAATTCCCAGATCAGAGACTAAACTCTAAAGGCTCAGAAAGGGGGTCACTGGAAATTAGTGCAGACTACACTGTTAAAACGCTCATGCCTTTGACCCAGCCTCCCCAGGGCCTGGAAATGTCATAAGAAAGCTTCTAAAACTAGAACATTCTGTTTGCCGATGATATGTCTGGGAATGAAAAGGGAGGAGTTTCATTCATCCAACCAACACTAGTAAGACCAAACCAGCCAGAGATCCCCGACCTCAAGGCGCCCCCGCCGACAAAGCAGTCCGCTGGAGTCATGGCTCGAAAGCTGGGAATCCTATAGTGACCTCAGAAATGCTTCTCATGAGGGCTCACTCTGAACACCTGAACACAATTCTGTGAAAATGTGAATGTAAGGAAAAACTGGACACGAAGAAAATGACACGCAAAAGGCAACTTTTCAAGCCAAATATCAAATTCCCTTTGGTTGAATTTTAATGTAAACAATGACATGATGTTCCTGAAGAGTTGCAACGAAATGTAAAAGTTTTTATGATTTAACATGAGGTCAAAAGAGTTTAATCCGCCCCTCCTTTCCTGTGAGCTGAACTTTTAAAAAAATTCATTCCCAAAGAATAGAGTATGTGGGGAGGGAGGATGGGCAACTGTACAAAGGAGAAATTTAGAAGATGCCATGCTGGTGAGTGATCGAGGTTGAAATCATCACTGACAAGCCATGTTGAGAGCATACACCCCGATATGTTACAAAGGAGAGCTTCACCTCTTTGACAGTCTTCCCAAACACCCGCCAACTCGGGCTACCCAGGACTCCGTTCTAATCGTGACAAAAATACCAGACCAACACAAATTGGGAAACATTCTACAAACTACCTGAGATGTAGTCTTCATAACTGTCAAGGTCATGAAAGACTTAAGACTGAGAAACTGTCACAGACCCGAGGAGCCCAAGGGGACAGAACAACTAAGTGCAATGCGGGGTCCTGGGATCCAAGACCAGTAGAAGGACATTGCTAGAAAAATGGTGAATACCAAAAAAAAAGTCCAGGGTTTAGTTAATAATCACGTGCCAATGCTGGTTTCACAGTTTTGACGATGGTAACGTAGGCTGTGAACATGAGGGAAAACTAGGCAAAGGGACATAAGGGAACTCTCTAGACTCTCTCTGCCACTTTTTTCTCAATGTAAAATCATTCCAAGATTTAAAAATTAGTTAAAGAAGAACAGGATATAAGATCATATGTGTAGTCAGATTTTAATAATGTAAAATAAACAAGTAAACAAAGTTGAGGATGGAACTCTATGGAAAAAAATTGTAGCCAGAGTTAATGATGCTTACCATTTAATATCAAATTTATACAATTTTTTTCTGGTTTTCAGTATTTATAAATTTTTCTATAATGAACGTGAGTTACCTTCATAATTTAAAAAACTCCACATGTATTTTTTAAGGGTAACAATAAATGGAAGTGTAGAAACGAAAAACAAAGTTGTGCAGTACCTAGCCCAGGGTCAGCGCCTGGAAGCTGAACAAGGATTAAAAGCATGAGGTGAAATTTTAAAATGGGCAAAGAATTTGAACAGATATTTCTCCAAAGAGGATATACGAATGGTAAAAAAGCACATGAAAAGATGCTGAATGTCACTAGCCACCAGGAAAACGCAAATCAAAACCAAAATGAAATACTATGTCACACCCATTGGGATGGATATTAAGAAAGAAAAGAAAGGAAGGGAGGGAGGGAAGGAAGGGAAGGAAGGGAAGGAAGAGAAGAGAAGGAAGGGAGGAAGGGAGGAAGGGAGGAAGGAAGTGAAGGAAGTGAAGGAAGGAAAGGGAAAGGAAGAAAAGGGAAAGGAAGGAAAGGGAAGGAAAGAGAAGGAAAGGGAAAGAAAAGAAAGAAAGGAAAGAAAGGAAAGAAAGAAAGGAAAGAAAGGAAAGAAAGAAAGGAAAGAAAGAAAGGAAAGAAAGAAAAGGAAAGAAAGAAAAAAATAAATAACAAGCATTGGCAAGGAAATGGGAAAAAAGAAAAGCAGAACCCTGTGCATTGCTGGTAGGAATGTAAAATGATGCAGCTACTATGGAAACAATATGGCAGTTTGTCATTTGATCCAGTAATTCCACTTCTGAGTAATGCACAACAGGGACTCGAATACCCATGTTCACAGCAATAGCACTCGCAATAGCCAACAAGTGGAAGCAATCAGTGTCTACCAATAGCTGAACGAATAAACAAAATGTGGTATATACACACACTGGAATAGTACTCAGCCTTAAAAAGGAAGGAAATTCTGACACATGCTACACAACATGGATGAACCTTGAGGACATTATGCTGAGTGAAATAAGCCAGTCACAAAAGGACAGATATTCTATGATTTTGCTTATATGAGGTAACTAGAGCAGTTAAATTCATAGAGACAGAAAATAGAACAGAGGTTAACAGAGGCCAAGAGGAGGAGGAGGAAACGGGGATTTATTATTTAATAAGGAGAGTTTCAGCTTTATAAGATGAAAAGAGTTCCCCAGACGGATAGTGGTGATGGTCACACAACAATGCGAATGTACTTACTGCCACAGAAGTGTACACTTAAAATACTGAAGTTTATATGATGTATACTTTACCACAATAAAAAAATCTAAATAACTTTTTGGTTATAAGTCAGAGTGGGGAAGGAAAGATTTTTACCTTTTCCAGAATTAAAAAAATAAAATAAAATAAAAAAGGAAAGGCTATATCCAGTAGTGATAGGTGAACCTCAAACCCCGGTGCCACGCCTGAGAAGGTGGGTTGCTGCAGACGAGTTATTTAACTTCTCTTGGCCTCAGTGTCCTCATAAAATGGGTTGAAGGGTACCTCGCTCAGCTGTCTGAGAGCCTTCCACCACCAACCACGCCATAATTCTATAAGTATGTCAAGTGTTCAGCGTGGTTGCTCTGCAAAGTGAGTTCTCAACAAATTCCAGCTGCTGCCATTTTGTCCCTGAGATGCTGAAAATTAAAACAGGGTGTTTGGGCCAAGGAAAACACCCGGGGGCTGAGCACTGCCCAAGCGGGGCCAGCTGCCTCCTGCCGTCTCGAGTCTCTGCTTTGCTCCTTTGTTTTCCTTCAGGAAATGCAATTATTAGTCATGGGCGACAGGAAAGGTGGGGAAGTTGGCAGAACAGGAGTCAGCTGCCCTTTCCACTGGCACCTTGGTCAAAGTTCCTTTTGAGAAATTCCCTTGGGGCCTCATAGAACCACAGGAAAGGTGGGATTTTACACATGCTGACAGACAGCAGGGCTTTGTCCACTGGGAGGGAGGTCGGGGGGAGAGGGAATGGTAAGCAAGAAACAAGGAATCAAGTCCAGAAACAGACTTCCTCGCTGCTGAAGGTTCCGGACCAGCTGATGGAAAGATGCACCTCTACAAAGGACTTGCGAGAATCCACTCTGAGCAAGAGAGCCAGAGGGAGGCTTCCATTTCTTGACAACAGAAGACGGAGAAGCAGACTTCAGAACCAAATCAACAGCCCCATATCACCACCTCATGGAGTGCGGGCCTACGACGCTCCATCTGCCATCCGTGTGCCAAACTCTACTATGAGTCACCCCTAAGCCACAGAGAAAAGAAACACTCATAGGAGACACCA
>NW_011888810.1:1724464-1750189 GCF_000151845.1 Pteropus vampyrus
CGGGCCTACGACGCTCCATCTGCCATCCGTGTGCCAAACTCTACTATGAGTCACCCCTAAGCCACAGAGAAAAGAAACACTCATAGGAGACACCATCTCTGGGGCTGAAAGAGAGCAGTGTGCACAAAATCCTCCAACGCAGGGACCTCATTTGACCCACCTCTGTAACACCGGAGCATGGCCCAGAGTGTGGACCACACAGTAAATGATGAACGAGAAGAGGAGGCGGGCAGAGAAGGCAGATGGACAGAGGGTGAGCTGCTGGATGTGAGCTGCTGGCTGACCTAACAACATTACTAAACTTTTCAGCTTCTTTGTGCTTACTGCTTCCGTATCACCCCATCGGGTGTGTGTAGAGAGACCATGGAGGCACCTCCAAACTCTGACACCAATAAGTGATAGAGGACACTGGCTGACACAAAGGCGCCTTAGAGCTGGAAAGACTTTCACGAAGAAGAGAGCGTTGCAGAGGTTCATTGCTGCCTTGTATGTGATGATACTGACATATCTTAACCAAGAATGGAAGGAGGGAAAAACATTTAAAAATTGAAAAAAAGCTCTGATGTGAGGCTAAAGAGACAAAATGATGATAATGTACTTGGCACAGTGCCTGGCGTGCTCAATAAATGGTAGTTTTTATCATTACATTATTAATAAGCACTGGTTCGTACCTAAGAAAAAATGGATGAGAGGATATTCGACCTCACTCATAAATAAAGAAAATGCAAATGTAAGAAATTCACTTTTGCCTTTCACTCATTAGACTGACAAAGGTCAAAGCCCAGTGGTAAAAGGCAGAGGGGAACAGGCGCCCTCCCTCGCCACCGGGGCGAAGGCAGACTGCTCCCACCTCCCTCGAAATCTTAGACCAGAAAACGCTTTGCTGCCAGTATTCCTCTTCTGGGAGTTTACCTTGTGCATGTCCTTCTCACACAAGTAAAGAAAAAAGCGTCTAAACCCAAAGGTTCTCATGGCAGCATCATTCAAAAGATGACAAAGGACCAAGGACAATTCTGTGTCCATTGAAGAGGAAATGATTTCTCACCAATAAGGAAATTACACTGCTTTCATCCAAGGACAAACCACATTTGATACAAAAAAATGTCTGGCATCGAGCATTGCGTGTGCTGACATGGAAACATTCCAAGAAGCACCGTTACGTGAACAGATCAAGTCCACTGGATCACATGTTATCACATCACCGTCTTATGTCTGCCCGGCCCTTATGACTGTGGCTATTTAACTTGGTTTACTTCTTTATGGTCAGTCTCTCCCCGACCACAAAGTAAGGGCAGGTGCTATGGTGATTCCATTTCTCTCCTGGACACTAAGGCGTTCAGATGTGGCCTCAATGATGAAGTCCAAGTGTGCTGTGGTAGAGAAGTTGTCTCTGAAGATGGACTCGAATTTTTCACTAGAATGTGGCTCCACGTGGGGAAGCTGTGTCACCGTCAGCCCCCAGCACCTAACATAGCGCCTGGCCCTTCGTCGGTTAAATCTGACCTCATGACGACTTTTCCACATCACAAAACATGCTCCATCCAACCCCCTTGGACCATTTAAAGAAAAAATGAAAATCGGAGTCTACAATGATCCAGGGAAAACCACAAAAAGTACGAACGAATCTTACCTATTTCTCCTGGTTTGATCCACAGAATAAATCTGCTTTCTCAGCCAACTAGGAAGATAGTAGAGGCAAAAAAAAAAAAAAAGGGAAAAATGAGAGCAAGAGAGACAGTTATAAAATAGTACAAGTCTGAGTTCGATGGGAGGGAGACAAAGGAAACGGAGAAGGGTTTTCCAACTTTCTAACTCGGAAAGCAATTTTCTTCTTGTGGTTAAAATGTCCTAGCTGAGCCAAGAGGCCCCTTCAACTCCTAGTGGCTGGCATTCCTCAAACTGACAATTCCCTCTGATTCTGTTAGTCCCCTAAAAGATGGTAGGAAAAATGGAGGAAATTGGAGGGCTTTGGTTTATAGGGGAAGCCGGGGACAATAATTCATACACCAATCCCATCCGGGCATCCGTGACATGGGCGAGACAGCCCTCAGTGACAGGTGAAAAACTGTGGACCTCGCATCTGACTGTCCTTTGATGAGTCAGCTTAATGCCTCCAATCCTCTAAGAAGACACCTCTCCCGTGCTTCCCTCAAACACAACACCAAGGTGTTTGTCTCAATTTCAATGCACACCTCACCCCAATAGGCCCAGGCTGAGGCCCAGCACCGAGAAAGGCTCTTTAGTGAGACATTGGGGGGTCCACAGCCACTATTAGCTATCTATATGCACTATTGTACTACTGCATATAGGACACTCAGTGAGCCTCCTAGATGAAGTGGCCCCTTTTTCTTTCCTTCACTCATGTTGGCTGAAGGGAGCAGAATAAATGAATGAGTGAAAATAGAGATAAACAGGCAAAAGCCAATACCTCTCGATAATGGTGGGTGTGGACGCGCTCATCGCTTCTTGGTGTAAGATTTTCAAGCCAGAGAGCCACTTAGTTGCATCTTCCTTAGAGTCAGCTGGAGGGGCGGGCGCATGAGAACAGAAATGCTGTGTTACTCTCCGGGAAGACCTCTGCTCAGACACCCCGGCCCCGGCCTCCCCAACCCCATACAGACCGCGGAAAACGGCAAAAGCCTGTGTCAGTTTGTCGCTTTGCAGGAGGGCACCAAGAAGGCATCCTCTTTACACGGTCAAGAGTATAAGACCTGCTTTTTGTCTGAGATGAGGCAAATATGCCCATGATGAGCCTTCTCCAGCAGGGGTGACAAGTAGGCAATTTTTAAAAAGTTTTAGCTTTCAACCCTATGCTAATGAATATGATTCAGGAATAACAGAATAATGGAATAACTTGTACCACAATCCTGAGCAGCCCTGAGCATATCCCCTGTTTCCAACCAAGGCCAGAGAGAGGGGTGGAAACCAGGCAGTGCTGATGCCCGTGTGGAAAGAGGCAACGCGTAGCGACTAAGAGTTTGGCGTCACCGCCAAGTTCCACTGCACCGCTTCAGGGATGTGTGACGGCCAGCTGGTTAGTTAACCCCCGCGTGCCTCAATTCCTCATCAGTGAAATGGAGCTAGCAATGCAAACACCTCATCAAGCCATCGAACATCTCCTGACCACAGGCACCTCGTTAGTCCAGACAAGACCATGCCAATGTTGCTGCTCTCATTCTTCCCACACAGATAAGGAGAAAACCAAGGCTCAGAGGTTAATCAGAGGGTTAAGAGTCCCAGAGCCAGTAAGTGAGAAGCTGGGATCTGAATCTACGTCTTGCCCATCTCTCTACTTGAACTTGAATTCCAGAGCTCTGGAAGAGGGACCTTGGAGTGGGACAGACACCGAAGCTGGCATCCTGGTCCCCAGGTCTTGTTCAGGTTCTCATCGTCTCCCTACCAAGAACTGTGGCCAAGTCTCGGCCTGCGGTGGAGCTAAGTGGACACAGCTCTGAAGGTTCATTATCACGAGGCCCTCTCCTACCCTCTCTGCACCTGCCACACGCCATCAGTCAGACATGCACTCATCACTTCCCACATCCAGTTTGCTATTTCTCTCCTCCGAGCCCTCACACATGCAATGCCCTCTCCCTGGACCATCCTCCCTCTTGCCTTCCACCTCCCACTGATGCTTCAAAACCCAGTTTAAAGGTCATCTCCTCTACAAAGCCTTCCCTGGATTCAGGCAGTCCGTACTCCTCAGCGCACTGTGTTATGTATGGACTACTGCTCTTAGCACAGTGTACTGTGAGTTCCTGTCCCCAAATCGGTTTCCCGAATAGACTGTGAACTCCTTAAAGGCAGCAACTGGGTCTTATTCATCTTTATAGCCTGACATCTGGCACAATGGAGCTCAGAGCTATGCTCAAAAGATGCCTGACGAAAGAACGAATGAGAAATTAAATCAATGAAAGCTCTCAGACCCTAAATGAAATGTCCCTAATGTTGCTCATCTCTCATAGTTTCCCCTCGCTTTGGTCTACTTTTAATGGTATTTATTTTCCCTCTTATCAGTCATGATTGTGCATATATTTCTAAGTCAATAAATTCTGGGATTGGACCTGAAGGTAGCACCAAGCTTCTGCCCCTGAGTAAAATGCCTGAGCTTTTTCACAGCTCTCCTTCTGGTCACTCAGAGGCCACTTTGGCTTTTCGGTAGATTCTTAGGGATGGCCAGAAATCTCGCCTCCAGGTAAGTGTGTCTGTGTGTGCATGTGTGTGTGTGTGTATGTGTGTGCACTCTATGTTCATGTATGTGTGTATGTATGTCTCTACCATGTGTGTGCATGTTTACAAGTGTGAGATACAAGATTTCAAGATAGTTCTTTCGGATCAGTTAAGTTGAATAAATGGTGTAGACCAGCCTCAGCATGAGCCAGGCAGGCCCTTCACATAATCCTTACATCATCTCAAAGAGTCAGCAATATGATTCTCGTCATTTTACAGATGAGCAAACTGCAGCTCAGAGAGGTTGAGTACCTTGCTCAAAGGCACACAGCTAGAAAGGGGCAGTGCTAGGATTCAAAACCAAGATGCCCCTAAACACATGTTGGTGGGCAGGCAGGTGTGAGCATCCTGCTACTAGAGAATGTCTTAGGAATGAAACTGAGGCACCGGGAGAAGGAAAAGCACCTGGATGTGCACCCACCTGCTAAACTGAGTGTGCTGAGGACGAACTGGCTGCCATACAAGATGGTGAAACAGCAGTCTTCCTTCTGGCGGACTGCTTTTGCACGCTCGAAATCCTTGGAGTTCTTCCCGGGGCGGATTTCCTTTATTTCCATGATATCCACTAAAAGAAAATTAATATGAGCCAGTTAGAAGCCGAGTTCACTCCCCCTGAGGATGCAGCCCCATGCCTGAACCCCAGACACACACCCTAGACTCCTTCATTCCCCAGAATGAAGATGAGCTGTCCCAGCCCCTCGGCCCTGCCAAAATCACCGGATAATGTGCAAATAAATAAAATGCTTGTCGTTTTAAGCCACTAAGTACTGGCATAGTTGTACAGCAATAGATAACAGAAACAAAGAAGAAATCTATCCAGACCCAAAGGAGACCCCCTTTCCTACCATAGGATGACCCGTGAACAGTGTGCCCTGTCACAAAGAGACAAACTCAACCAGTCCCTCCCTCCCCTATCTTGTCAAAAAAGCACCTTCTCCTGGGACAGACCCTTTCCATGTGCTTCAGATAAAGCTAATTCACCCCTCCTGAACTCCCACCATGATAAGCCAAAGACAGGGCCAAGAGTACTAGGAATGACCAAGGCGCCCACCCATGGCACAGTGACTGGTTCAGGGACGAGGACATGGCCCAAGCTGGGCCTGTCAGCATCCTCTTGGGACTTATTTGGCCAAAGTTACTCCTAAAATTTCTCTTGCTGCTGCTGTTGCGGCTGCCACCTGGTTGACAGAACATGAGTCTGGGGGTAGCAGGGACCGTGTTGCCTGCTGCGTAGAAAGAAAAGATTGAGCCCTGATGTGCTGTTTGAACCCCTGGGTCCAGTCAGACGTGAAGCCACTTCTTCCCAGCAACGTGCTACTTATATGACCCAATAAATTCTCTTTTTGCTTAGGTTAGTGTGAGATGAGTTTCTGTCCCTTGCAACCATAAGAGTCCTGGTACATACATCTCAGTGCTTGTATTGAGCAGAGAAGCAGGAAAGAGAGGTATTCTTGGAAAAGAGAGGATAGGGAAGGAGATCTCGGCTTTGATCGGGGATCAAGGAAGAAGACAGACGAAGTCCAGACAGGTTAACAAAGGCACTGTCGAGTCAGGGTGGAAATAACTGGAAAGGTTCACGGCCATTTACAAGTAGCAACAGGGTGGGGGTGCAGAGAATGAAATCATAGGAGAAGATGGAATGAACGAAAAATTTTCTGCTTTCTAGGTAGACGGTAAACACTTTGGGGGACCAGAGTCATGAAGTAACATGAAAAGACTTTAAATAAATAACATGTGTTCTGCATTCTGTGTGACACAGTGGTTATGCAAATCTATACACATGATAAAATTCCATAGAACTATGCACCGAAACAAAAACAAAATAAACAAAAAATGCATGTAAAAAATGATGAAAACTCATTAAGCTCTGTAGTATATTCTGTAATATTGTAAAGTGTCAATCTCTTGGGTTTGATAACTATGGTTATGAAAGACATTACCACTGGGGAAAGCTGGATGAATGGTACAGAAACTCTGCTATTTTTGCAATGTCTGCATGAATTGTTTCAAAATAAAAAGTTTTAAAAACTACTTATCAACTCTAGGTGACCCTATTATTGAGAGTAGAGATGATGTCGATAAACCCTGGGCAGGTAGAGGGGTAGGAGGTTCATACTCTCATTCTTCACCCACCCCTGAAACCTAGGAGTCTTATCTCTTTATCTTCTGTCCTCAAAAATAAACAATAAAACATAGATCCTTTGTGTACTCTGAAATTCACAACCTTCTAGGAAGAAATTAGCATTGCTGATTAAATTGCTTTTGCAGTTAATCTAAAAACATAAAAGGTTAAGGTTTGTTCTCAGAAATTAGTTACTCACTCAACCAGTTGAATGCCAGTCAAGAATCTAGTGACTAAAAGTAAATATTCTTTTCCTGTCTAGTTAAGCAATGATTATCTAACCATAAAATATCTCCAAGAGAGAATTTTTTACCTAGCCTAGTGAGCATTTTACCTTACGGCAAAATTATAATAAAAATTTGATACATGTACGAAACTAAAAAAAATATCAGATGTGACATTTTTTCGGGCAATCGCCAATTCTTATCAATTCTACTTTCTAGATTGCTCTTGAATCTGTCAACTTTGATCCATTTCCATAGCCAACACTATAATCCAAGCTACTGTTATCTCTTGCTTGGTCTATTGAAGTAGGCAGAATTTACCCCCAGAGTCATTTTTATGAAATGCAGATATGCTCAGGCCACTCTTAGCCTTCAAACCTCCGACTGTGTCCCAGTGCTGTTAGGGATAAGAACCAAGGCCAGGTGTTGACCCCTGTGTGCCCTCAGCCTCCGTGTTCCAGCCACACTGGTTCAATCTCAGAACCTCCAGTGAGTTGCACTCACTCTCATCACAAGACATCAGCACATGCTGTTGGCTTTGCTAGGAATGCTCTTAGCCTGTCTCCAAGTTCTCCCTTCCAATCTCAGCTCAATTACTATCAAACTCACAGAAAACCCTCTAGCTCCTGCTATTATACAGACCGAGCCCCTCTCCCCCAAAGCAATGACAAGAGGCAAGTGCTCACTAACGTGAATCGTGGATTCAGAGCTCTTCCCCTTAGATTGTGCTCCTTGTCTCACTACTGTATCCCAACCCCAAGTAGAGAGGGTGGGGATACACTGGGGCCCAATAAATAGTTGTTGTCAGGGAGAGTGGACTGAGAGACGGGGACACAGACAGGGACAGAACTGGAGAGGGAGACACAGAGAGACAGACATGCACAGAGATGAATAAACACAAAAAGAGACACCCAAACAGGGTAAAAGAGGGACAGAGACACCAGACACGAACAGAGGACAAACTGCCCAGACAAGGAGGTGCAAACATGCACGCATGCACGCACGCACGCACACACACACACACACACACACACACACATACACACACAGATATGAGAGATGGAAAGAGAATAAAATGCAAACAGCCGCTCTAATGATGCAAGTGTCCCTGATCATCCACACACCACCTCCTTTCACTGCAGCGTAAGCGAGCATCCTTCGGAGGCTATAGCTATGTCCCAGGAGAGGACTGCAGGCATCTACCTTCCTCAGCCAGGGCTGGTCACCTCCATTACATCATCCCGACCACTTCCTTCTTTCTTCTGCCCAGATAAGTACTGGCTTATTCACCATACTTCTGAAAAGACTATGCTTTCTTCATTGAATTGCTTTTGCTCCTCTGTCAAAGATTAGTTGACTATATTTGTGTGGGTCTGTTTCCAGATTCCCTGTTTTGTTTCATTGATCTATTTGCTTATTCTTTACCTAATACCACACTATTTTGCTAACTAGGGCTTTATAGTAAGTCTTGAAGTAGGGTAGCATCTAATTTTGTTCTCCTTCAATATTGTGTGGGATATTCTGGGCCTTTTGCTTCTCCTGACGAGAAGGGGGTGCTCAAAGGAGAAGGGAGTGCAGGGGCAGAAAGGGACAGAAAAGAAAGCTAAACTTGGCTGTGGTCCCAGCACAGGGCCGCCTTCAGGCTGGTCACATGGGGCTCTGGAGCATGGATCACACAAGGGAAGTGAGTTCTCCTGGAGGCAGGGAGGCTGGCCTCGTATCCTTCCTGCCTTCAGAAGCTGGGAGGGGGTGTGGATAGGCCTGGTAACACAAGCTGGGAGTGGCGAGACAGCACCTCTACACTGACTTCTCAATCCTCACAATAATATGAGACAGATACGATACTGTCCCTACTATAGGTAAGGAAATTGAGGCATGGAAAGGTAAAGTACCTTGGCAAGGTTCACCAGCCAGCAAGTGGAAGAGCCAGGATTTGAACCCTCATATTGCTTCTTGTGGTCAAACAAGCAACTTTAAGAGCAACATGAGGATATGCAGCCTTCGTCCTACTGTGCTCCACCAGCAAGTCCCACCACATGTACAAATATACATGCACACAAGCATACATGCATGCATGCACACACACACACACACACACACACGCTGCCTCCTACCCGCATCAGATCTCATTTAAGTGACTTCATCTCAACACTCTGACTTCCCTCTCCACCTCCCTGCATCCTATTATTTTTATACCTGTGCTATAAAGTTACTCACTAGCACCATTTGTATTTATAGATTTACTTGTTCACCTGTGTTTCCGCTCCTTCCTCTAAGTCCCAGGAGAACAGGCACAGTACCTGTTCCATTCACAACTGTAGTCTCTCTGCCACCTATATCAGAACCTGGCTCAGAGCAGAAACAGGTATCTACAGAATGAATGAATTCGGTTTCTCAGGTGTCTTGGTTTGGTTTTCCCCAGAAGCAGACCCGGAGATGAGGATCTGAGCACAAGCAGTTTATCTGGAAGGTGATGCCAGGAAATACCAGCGGAAGAGTGAGGAAGTGAGAGGGGGAAGGAGTGGGGAAGGACGCTGCCATGTTATCAAGCTGGTACCCCTATGGGCACCTGGAGCTGAGCCCATGGGAGATTCTGGGCATCCTCAGAGTTTGCCCCACTGAGGAGCAAGGGTATTTATCTCCCAACCTCCACCTGCTGTGGCTTGAGGGCTGTTTCTGGGGGCCTTAACTCCCAAGGCCTCAGGTAGAGGGCCACTGTGTTTACACCAAGCTGCCTTCAACATGCAGAAGCAAATGCTACAGTGATCAGGGTCAGCCCATGGCGGCCCCTGCTCTATCAGGATACTGATGTCTGTGCCACCCTGTGGGACACAGGAATCAGCATTTTGAAGGGGTCAAAAGCCCATTCTCTCAGGCAGGACAGTGATGCATGTGGACAAGTGATGCATGTGGACAAGTGATGCATGTGGACAAGTGATGCATGTGGACAAGCTCAGGCAGGACAGTGATGCATGTGGACAAGCTCAGGCAGGACAGTGATGCATGTGGACAAGTCCCAGTTACTGAAGATAGAACTTCTCTGGCTTTGCCCAAGAGAGCTACTGCAGGTAGACAGGACAAGATGTTACTGCCCCTATTCATCCCATGCCCTAAAGATGGCTCAGATCAGCAGGTGGTTCTGGAATTACAAATATCAGTGCACACTCGCTCTCTCATGTGCCCTCCTTCTCTCCCTGTGTGTGTGTGTGTGTGTATGTTTATTAAGATATAGTTCACATACCATACAATTTACCCACTTAAAGGGTGAGGTTCGGTGGCTATTCGTATATTCACAGACTTGTGCAGGCACCACCAAAATTAAGAACATTTTCATCACCAGAGAGAAACCCATACTCTCCACACCAGCCCCACACCAGCCCCTGGCAACCACTAATCTACTTTCAGTCTCTGTAGATTTGCCTATTCTGGATATTTCATATAAATGGGATCACACAATACGTGGTCATTTGTGTCTGGCTTCTTTCACTTATCGCGATGTCACACAAGGGTCATCTGTGTTGTAGCACGTGTCAGTGCTTCGTTCCTTTCTATGGGTGAATAATATCCCAGTGTATGGATAGACCACATTTTATTCATCCATTCATCTACTGATGGACATTTGCGCTGTCTCCACCTTTTGGCTACCATGAATAGTGCGCCTACGAACATTCACGTACAAGTTTGTTTGAACTAGTTTCAGTTCTCTCCGGTATCTCCTAGGAGTGGAGAGCCATCCCCTACCGACTGCACCCTGCAGGTGTAATAGTGAGGTGCCCGGCCAGCAACCCAGGCACTCACAGGTAGGAACTCACAGGTAGGTGGAAAGTCACCTGCTGGGCATGAGCCTGTGGCTGGGGCCTCTAAGAGAAGGTGGTCGTGGAGCCACCAAGCCCTGTACAGTTGTCACTACTACTTCCTGGGCCATCGGAGCGAGTAGGGCCCCTGGATTTCCAGGAGCCCCAAGGAGGTAGGAAGGAAATCCCTCGCCAGTGGGGATGGTTTCTATTTGGTAATCAGCAGAGTCTGAGGGGCCCACTGGGCATTTCTGTTGATGTGCCCAGCAGTGAGAGGGGCAAGGCCCTCTGCACTCAACCAGGTTAATCCCAAACCACCTTCTAGGTGTGGCTGGAAATAAAATCCTAATGCTGGGATTGCAAACCCACATGTTCCCAGGGGCCTTCCAAATCATATGAAGAGCGTGGCTGGTGATTAGTAGATGGACACTGGAACCAGCTCACCTGGGTTCGAATCCCAGCTTATGGCAGGTGGCTGTGAGTGGGACCTTCACCTCTCCATGCCTCTATTTCCTCACGTGACCAACAGGAGTGACGACAGTCTTCCAGCACAGTGCTCTCTGGAGATTAAATGAGTGTGTCTGTATACATCTGCATGCACGTGTATGCATATTTAAATAGTGCCTAGTGATTTTAATAAAGATGTAGTAACTTTTCAGCTCTTATTAGCTATTATTTTTAAGATTACTAATGCAACTGAATAAAACTGGACTCACATTAGGCATAAAAGTCCCCCATTTTAGCTGTTGTGGAAATTGGGGAGGCAGATCCACGTGTACCGATGTGGAAAAAAACTCTACAGTGGTTTATGTAAATAGGATACTGGATATGTGCTTGTGTGTGTGTGTGTGTGTGTGTGTGTGTGTGTGTGTGTGTGTATCCGCATGTATGCAGACACATGTGCATGCACATATTGTATACGGGTGTCTGTCACTATTCAACTTTTCACTATCTACATATCCACTATAACTTGCAAATATAGTTTACCCAAAATGCACCAGGCAGATCACACACCTGCTCTAGGACCTTCATGTGCAGGCACCAATGAAAATATTGGTGTGTATCAGTCTTTGATAGGAGAGGAGCGTGTCCATGCTTTCATGTTTCATGCTGAAAGTCACCACACATCAAACCTAGTGTCCTACCCACCCGAGTCCTTGAGTCTTAGCATTTACTTATGACAAGCAAACTAACAACCAGAGTCCAATCTAGATGTATTTTTAACAAACTATTTCATTGTCATGTCTATTAAATTACAAAGTAGAGGACAGGAAAATAAATCAAATTTCAGAACCAATACCATACAGTATCCTATGTACTTTTTACAAACATGTCCAATAAAGAGTTCATTACAGCATCAAATAATAAGGTATTTGTTGCTGTCAATGCAGAAATATTTGATGGGTTGGTTTCTAGGTGCGTAAGGGTGTTTTGGGTTTTTTCAATCAGTTGGTTAATGCATCATATTTGTATCCATGTAATATGATGTAATACACGGCTGTCCAAAAAAAGATGCTCTTTGTCATGTTTTCAGGAATGCATTAGGCTCAGCTAAGGAGGAATAACCGTACGCATGTGTTAAAAGCATGAGAAAAGGTTAAAAAAAAAGACTCCCACCAATTCGCTGACAATAGGGGTTACTGGTGGGAAAGATGATGGGCCAGTGGCGGGCAGAGGGGTTTGACCTTCATTGGTTGGAATCGTTGCCAAGAGCACCGAGTCACTAAGATGACGGGCTTTAGTTTCAAAGTAGGCTCTGGTGGCCAGAGGTCAGACCCTGCACCCTTGTGCGGTGGGGCTCAGCAGCAGTGTTTCCTGCTTCAAGAAGTGAGATAACACAGCCACAGAAGCAAGGCCTCGTCTTTGCACAACCTCCCTTCCCGGCATCACCTCGAGTCTTCCCCAGGTCCGGCTGACCTCCCACCGCCCTCTCCACCCGTCGCCTGCAGATGCACACTTGGGTTTTCAGCCCCTTCTTGCTCCCCGCCTGACTCCGCCACCCCCTTTACCGTCTGTTCCCACGACCCTGTTCTTCGAACCCCCGTTCCCTTTCTCCTCCCACTCTTATTCTGGGCCACTCTCAGGCTGACCGCCACCCCACCTGGAATATCCTCCTACCTTCACATCAGGCACATGGCCTTTTCTCCAATTTCCACACCTCAAGTGGCGCCATCTGCCAGCAAGTTTAACAAAGTATCTTCGAGGAAGCTCCAAACAGACTCAAGGGGAAAGGAGACAGGCAAGGCTTGGGCACCTTCCCACATGTATTTTCATCCTCCTTTCCTACTTTCCGTCATTCGGTCAGCCAGGTAGTGACTGAGCATAACACTGAGAGCAGGGATGTAGCAGACAGACCCGGTCCCCTCCCTCGGAAGCCCAGAGCCTGGAAGGGAGGACAGACCCTGTCCAAAGCAGCACAAGAACACACAACCATGCTAAACACCGAAAGGAGCAGAATAACATCTACAGTGGGACTTCTCCCCAGCCAGGGGAAGAAAGGCTCCTCTGAGGGCTTGGCGCTGGCTGAGTTCCGAAGGCTGGAGTTAACCTGGTGAGGGGGGAGGAGACAGCCTTGTCTCCTGAGTCCTGGAGGGCAGAGACCTTGGTTCAAATCCCAGCTCTGCAATGGCAGGTGGGAGCTTGGGTTAGTCACCTGCATACACAGTGATAACGAGATCTCCTTTACTGAGCTTCTCTGCAACCGAGATGCAATGACATTGAATAAAACCTGTGTGGCCCTTAGGAGTCTCAGTCAAGGTTAGTTTAGCTACTGAGATGAATGTTCTCTCGTATCACCTTCACCACTGCTGGAGGTTTCACTTTGTCTCAGTGTTGCTCTGTCTCAGTGAAGGAACCTCCTTTAAAAACCTAGGGTGTTAGGTTATTTCACATACACAGCAGCATCTGACCTTGAAGCCAGATAAATAAGTGGGATGCACTGCAGAACACACAGTTAGAAAAGGTTCAATGTGGGAGAGTAGAAAGAGCCCAACTTTAGAAAAATCTAGCAGCTACGTGCTTCGAATCCAACTCTACCTATCTCAGCTATGCAACTTGGGTTTCTTTATTCTGGCTTAGCCTCTACTTCCTCATCTATAAAATGGGAAAATAACATCTATCCCATACGCAGATATATCTGAAAGCTTGGTAAAAAGTAAACTATTTGAGTTTTAGATGTTAACAATTATTTTAAAGCCTAGAGATGAGGGAAGGGCTACTCCCACTTTCTTTGTTAAAAAATAATTAACAACCACCGAGACTGTTGGCAGCTGGCAGGATATTCCAGCCTCACACTTCCACTGAGAAGAGACTCAGAACAACATTCACATAATTAGGTAGCGGTTGCTATAGTGCTTTGTATTCACGTAGAAACGTTTGACGAACTGTTATTTAAGTGTTTAAGAGTTTTGAGTGATACTGGAGAAACTGACCCAGCTTCTCTTCCCTGTACCCTCTGAGGCTCCCTCTCCCCAGGAGATGAGGGCACACTCTCTGACAGAAGAGTCTGGAAGAAGAGACTGGGCATGCCCAGATCAGCTTCCTGGTCCAGTTCTGATCCAGTCTATGCCCCAGGAACCACACGTTCTGCCCTACTCCCTGCTTCGGAGAGGGGGCTGCCTCTAAGATGCCTGTGGGTGTCCAATAATGCCAATGACAAAGTGAGCGAGTCAGGGGCCAGAGGTCAATTCCAAGCCAGACCAGCCATTTATCAGTTACCTGTGTTTCAGTTCTCGATTGTTTCCAAACTCAGGAGAAGATGAGAAAAAGAGGAGCTTTATGCACCGGCCAGCTAGAATCCGAAACACTGACCATCAAACGAGTCTTAAATACTCATCCTTGCAGCGTCATTTAAATTTGACATTTTCTCCCTCTCGCCAGAAACTGAGACTATGGAAGATGACTTTAAATGATATCCACATTTTGTGTCTTAATTGTGTTGTGTTTTAATATGAATCAGAAAAAATACACATCCAGCACCTCTAAACTATGAGATCAAAGTTCTTTCTATGTAAATTTAAGTTAAAAAGAGTGAGTCAATTTTAAAGCATGTATTAGGTATAAAACAAGTCGTGTGTAGAGATGACAAAACTGTTTAGATGTTAAAGGAAAGACTGACCACCTTATACATGGCCTATTAAAATTTTAATTTGCTTTGCTTTAAACTAGTACTTAAATCAAAATTACAAAGAAGTCTTTCATTGTACAAAGACTATATACATATTTTTTTCTCCCACTGGATCGACCTGTTTGGGGATTGGGTTTTCTTTTTTGGAGCCATGTATGCTTCTGACATTATTTTTCAAATTGGTCATGTGATTATCAACTGTATAAAGTTTGCCATATCTGTATAGTGCTGGCATGTTTGTCTAATATTTTTCTTTAAATTGACTCGCCTTCTCCACTTGAATACATTTTAAGAATAAATTTATGCCTTTGGTAAAAAGAAAACCAGTCCCACTCACCTTATATAACAGGAATTGTAAAATAACAAAGTCATTGGAAACAGGACGATATTACTAAATTCTGCCTAGAAACAGCTGATGCCAAAAGCACAGACCTCAGCATGGTTCTGAGTTATAAAGGGAGAGAAGCAATTGTTGCTGGAGGGAGTGAGGCTGTTAGCCGTGTAGGACTCACGGATGCAGACAGAAGTCAGAGTGATGGTGACCTCATGGAGGTGGGACATCTCAGAGCTTGGGGAGTGGTCCAGATCCACTCTGGGGAGGGGAGTGGTCACAGATGTGCGCATATGTGTAAATCTGAGTTTACACCATTTGTGCATTTTACCATGCGTATGTTTTATCTTATTAAATTTCAGAAAGAAACATGTTCAAATTTTAGAAATGGAGGTAGAAGTAGTTATTAAGAGGGAACTCGAGGGATCCTTGTGGTGACAGAACTATTTTGAATCTTGACCGTGGTGGTGGATTCAGGAACTGGCACGTGGATAAAACTGTATAGAAACACACACACACACACACACACACACCCCTCCCCCGCACAAGTAAAACTGAGGAAATCTAAAGAAAATTGGCAGTGGACTGAATCGATGTTGATATCTTGGCTGCAATCTCTCACCATAGTTCTGCAGATGTTACCACTGGGGAAACGGGGTAAAGTCTACATGGAATCTCCCTGTATTATTTCTTACAACTTTATGGGCCTCTGTAATTATCTCAATAAATTTTTCAATTAAAAAATACAAAGTATTGTCACAGCCATGCCACCCTGAACAAGCCCGATCCCGTCTGATCTTGGAAGCTAAGCAGAGTCAGGCCTGGTTAGTACTTGGATGGGAGACCACCTAGGAAGACCAGGTGCTGCAGAAATAAAAAATAAAAAAATAAAGGATTATAAGCTGACAAGGTCCTTGCAATCTGTGAGGTCAATCGACAGTTGCCTCGCTTAAAAAAAATTTTTTTCTTTAATTAAGGAAAAAAATACAAAGTATTAAAAAACATGCCAGTACCAAAGAGATATTCTCCTTGACATGATCGTAGAGGAACTGTGAAGGAATCATGCTCCCACCACTGAGTCGAGTTCCCTGGACACTATCTAGAAATTGTGCTTTGCCTTCGAGACATTGGGGAGCACATTCTCACCCGCTCCCCGTTGCCACTTCTCTATTCTAGGAGCCAACTCCATGCTCTGCTTTCCTCCAGGATCCACACTATTTCTAGCCAGACCAGAAACAGATGCTCAATGCAGCCTTTTGATAAGCCAGTCACTGAAACCCAGAGGAAGTGGCATTGCTGGGCCTGGCTTGGGGGGCCCACCCATTCGCAAAACACAAAGACAACAGCCGAAAACACAATTTCTATGCACAATGTCCACAAAAAAAAGAATTCGACTGTTCTCAGCGCTCACAGAAGAACAAATGCGAACTCCCCTTTAAACAACTGTCTCGTGTGCCATCACACCCTTCCCTGTCCCTCCAGTCAGCACACTGCACAGAAACAGACACTCATTCTTTGAGTCTGATAGTCTGTCTTCTGTGTTTTACAGGATGAGAGAGGTTCTGAGGACATAGACAATGATCTCAACTTTGACCAGCTGAGATAAAGAAAATCCTAGTGGCTGACTGATGTAGAATCCTCCCATGGAAAACGCTGGTCCTCATCTTCCTACTGGGGACCTCTTGGCTTTGGAAGGAACCAAAGAGGAGAAGAGAGACGAGACGCCACACTTACAGAAACATCTCGTACAGTCGGGTAGCATACCAGGGATTCTGACACGTGTGCGCTCATGCGAGGCTAAAATGGTCATATGCATTCCTCGATGGGGAAACTGAGGCAGAAGGTCAATGACTTGTCTACGGCCACACTGGTCGAGCCAGGATTTGAACCCCAGCAGTCTAGGTCCCAAGCTTGCACTCGTAACCACTACACAGGAAAGATGAAGACCTCTCTTTCTCAGTCCTTTCCCTGGCCTACGTGGGTCCTGAAGGAGTCCTCTACTCAGAAGCATCTTTGGAAGGACCCTGGCCCAGAACCCCTATAGGCAGTAGCAGCTTGAGAGCTCGTGGTCTGTTGACCACCAGCCAAGTGCCTGGTGTCATCACCTCAGAGGTGCCTCCTGCAGCCCTAAGAAGTGAGTGGCCACTGTTATAATCACCTCCATTTTGCAGAAGAAGAAACTGAGGCTCCAGCAGGTTGGGTGAGCTGGGGCCAGAGCCCTACAGGTCCAGCGCCAGAGCCAGCGTTCTCCAGCGCCACCCAAACCGGCTCCTGCACTGAGACACTCACGCAGACTGACCTACAAATTCTGCCAGCAGAAAACAGAGCCCTGCCAAGGTCAAGCCCAGGACAGAAACACCTGACTTGGACAGAGAACAGACCAGCCCCTCTTTGTGAAGTATTTATTAGGTGCCAGAGCTGACTTCACCATCTCTTTAATCTTCCCTCCAACCTTGGGAACAAACTCCCATTTTCCAGGGACGGCTCAGGAAGGTGAAGTCATTTACTTGGAGCCACCTGGCTGGGCCTTGATGCCAAAGACAGCAAAAAACAGTGATGTGGTGCATCTCACAGAGAGAGACCTGCAGACAGACAGGCGAGCCCAGACCTTTCCAGCCCCATTTCCATTCTCAAGGGGGCTGCCCCCACAATGGCCTCTCAGAAAACCCTGGGGTGAATGGGTTAGATTCTGGCTAAAAGTGGATAATTTCTTTTAAGCCATGTATCTACAGGTGGAGAGAGATGCCAAAGTATGCAGAGCTCCCACTGTCAATGTCGGTCATTATATAAAACTGGCAGAAATACCTTTCCACCTTGCTAATGGTCAGGAAAGGCCAGGGCTTCCAGTTGCTCCCCAGGGTGAGAGGCCCACCCGCCTTGCCAGCAGGGTCTGGGCCATGTTGGCCAGAACACTGGTTCAGGACTCTCAGGCTGACCAACAGAGCCGTGACCAAAGGAGGTGGCTCGGAGGGACATGGACAGACCGCAAGAGAAGGCCTGGTCTTCCAGAAGCCCTGGGGTGAACCCACCACAAGCCCAGCTATCCTCTCCCAGGCCCTCTTGGCCTAGAAACCCCTCCCCCAGAAGTAAACCCCTCACGCTTTAAAGGGGTGATTTTTTCATCCTGAAGTCCATGAGCCCTCAAGGGGTCCCTGAACCCCAAACACGGTGCCCTCGTGTTGCATACTTTTCTTGTAGGGAAGGAACAGGTCCCCCAAGGAGTCCGTGGGCAGGAAAGAGCATACATCTTGGCTCAAGGCCCAGCTCAAATGCCCCCTCTCGATGAGGGCTTCCCTTCCTCTTCTCAACTTCCCCTTTCTTGGCTCTCATCACATTTACAGTAATCACCAGCTTCCCTGCGCGAGCACTACGGCCTCAGCACCATGCGAACTGGGCACACGAGAAGCCTTCAAATAGTCCCTGACGGGGATTCCTGGACTTTCGGCACGGGAACACCTTCCGGTCCCGGCACTCCACTCTGCTCCCCCACAGCTAACTGGACATCCACAGTCTCCCCCACGAGACCCAAGGCAGCAGGACCAGCCTCTGCCTCATTCTTCAGCTTTGTAGAAATGAGGTCTGGCCTCCACTGTGCCCTCAGTCACCTCCACATCTGACTGTTCACCGAAGTTTAAAACGGCAAGTTCTTCTAGAAACAAGAAGAGCATGCATTAGGCGATATTCCTTTAATCCCTGTTGCTTAACCTGAAGATTACCCCTAAAAAGAGGCCACCGTGTGGAGCCGAGGCCAGGAGAGGGATGTCAGCTGTGTTCACCAGCACCGCTATAATGACGGCTAACATCCCTCATGTATTCATGAGGAATCAGGCACTAGAGAAGGCTTTACATGCATTTCCTCACTTGAGCTTCATGATTATTATTATTATGTTATTATTACTCCCATTTAACAGAAGAGAAGACGGAGGGTGAAAGACTATAAAGCCCACAGCTGGTAACTGTCTCCAAGTTCTCAAGCCTAATGGTGGAGTGTGACTGGTTCCAGCAAGACGGCAGCCTACAGAAGCCAGTCCCTTCTGCTGGGGGCAGAGAAGGGCCCCACTGCCCCTGCTTTGCCTTTGCAAATGAGTCCTCACTGTGGTTAGCAAGCCAGCCCTTCATTTCCCCACCAGGCTCAGAGTTTTGCAAACCAAGACTGGGGGTAGCGGGTGGCGGGGAGCGGGGGGGTGCAGTTCCTGTTACAGTGAGCTAGAAGGTGAGAGTCTTCCTTCCCTTTCAGAGAAGGCAGGATTGGGGCAAGAGGGTCCCCCAAGCACTCCAGCCCAGGCAGGTCCCTTCTAACTCCACCCTGCAGAAGATCTAAGCGTAGCCCAGGGGTATGAATGCTTGTCTGACCCACAGTCTGGGGCCGAAGCCCACAACCTGCCCCTGCACACACACTTTCCCAGCATTTGCCAGGGACCCGGCTGGGCTCCTGACTGGAGCTCTGGGTCAGGCAGAGGTCCACATTCCAGCCCCACTGTGTCCTTACCACACACAGCTCTTCCGGCTTCTATGTCTCCAGGTAAAATGGAGACACAATAAGTGGCCCTGCAGAGTGCACAATACACAGCCAGTGCTAAATGCTTGCTGCTCTTGTCCACAGATTACCATGGCGACGGCAATGCCCATCCACTCTTTCAGTCAAAGAGCTGTTGAGGGCCCACGTGCCTGGCACGGTTGTGGGAGCTGGGAACATGCAGTAAACCAAACAGACCAAATCCCTGCCTCTAGGAATTATATTCTAAGGAAGGCAAACTGGTAAGTAAATTGGTACATATACTTTGTAGCAGTGAGTGCTGTAAGAATTAAACAAAAGCGGAGTGAGACATGGTAGACGATGGGACAGGAGAGGAGCTCTGGTTACAGGTGTGACCTGGGAGGCCTCCCTGGAGGAAGTGCCCTCTTTTATGAGGCTTGAAAGAAGTGAGAGCAGATCCACGCAGATGTCTGGGGAAGAATGTTCCAAGAGCGAACACCAAGTACAAAGTCTCCAAGAGGGAAATGTGCATGGACTGTTGTAGGAAGAGCAGGTGACTGGCTTTAACACGTGCGTGTTCCCTGGGGCCTGCATACCTCACCTCTCCTGTCTACACATTCTGATCGCACCAACTCTGCAACTACACATTCACTCATTCCACCTGTCTGGAGCTCCACACCCTCACCTTTTCCACCCACCCCACTGTCACTCACTGTATTCATCCAATTCCCAAAGGGGTCCTTTGGAGTCTACTGCAGCCCTTGGCAGGTGGTCTTGCCATTATTTATTTAGTTCTGTCTCCCTGCTCCTCGAAGGTAGGAACGGTCCTGCTCATTCCTGTATCCGGTGTTCAGAAAAGTTCCTGGTACCAAGTGGGGACTCACCCAAGAGGCAGAACGAGGCCCCTGGAGAGCAACTTGGCAATCGCCAATTACACTGGAAATGCACACTCCCGCCCACCAGGTGATTCCACCCCTCAGCATACTCCCGCCAGAAACTCGCACCCAGGCTGACTGCAGGCTGCTTCCAACTGCAAAGGAAAAAGGAGATCGACAAGAACGTCCAGCATTAGAAGAGCGAGAAACTGGCTCCTGTCATCAATGGATCACTCTACAGATATTTATAAAAGAGCTAGACATACTGACATGGATAAATCAAAACAACTCAATGGATGGATCTCGGAACAGGAAAAAGAACAACAGTGGAAAGACTAGTAAAATCCCAATAAAGACTGATGCTTAGTTAATAGTCACATACTAGTGCAGTTAATTTCCGGGTTTGGACAAATTCATCATGTAAGATGGAGTCCCCTAGGGGAAAGGTACGTGGAAACTCCCTTTGAGATCTTTGCAACTCCTCTGTAAATCCAAAATTATTTCAAAATTAAAAGTTTATTTTCAAAAAATGCTGAGCAAGATAAAGTTGCAAAAAGTTTTAAATTGAGATCAATGGCAATGACATATAAAACACACAAACTCATTCCAGTTATTCCACTGTATTTAAAGCATAAAACACAAAACAGAATGGTACACGCCAACTTCACGAAATGGTTATTTCTGGGAGAAATGACAGAGGACTTTAGAGCCTTATCTATAACATTTAACAAAAAAGATCTCAAGCCAATAGGATAAAGAAAATACTAAGAGTTGGTAAAACTGGGTCAAGGTGCATATGTATCGCTTATATTATTTTTTATGCTCTGTAATGTATTTTGAAATATTTCAAACTTAAAAACTCAAACATGTATTAATTAAAATAATCAAAAGAAACAAAAGTTCATGAATGGGTGAAAACTACAGAAGCAGAAAAAGACAGGGCCGAGCTGAGGCACATCCCTCATCATCATTAAAACCCACATTCTATGATTTTTCTGACTATTTCTGAGTCGAGAAATGTCCAGGAGATTCACATTCGCAACAGAGAATTCAATGATCCCTCTAAACCAGGCCGCAGTTGGTGAGATGAAACCTCTTCAGAGGACACAACCTATTAAATACGATACAACCTTCTAAAATGTTCCATGTGCGCGCCCAGGAATTCCATCGCTAGGAACCCATCCCGCAGAAGTGTCAGCACAGGTGCACGAAGATGCAGGTACAGGGGATTTCTATTCTGGATGACTGGAAATGACCTCCTGTCCACTAGCAGGGGACTTTGGTCCCCTCTGAAACATCAGGTAGCTTTCGAAAAAGAATGAAACAGATCCATGTATACTGACGAGAAAGCTTACTAACCCACAGGGCAGTAAAAGAAAAGGCCAGCTGCAAAACAACAGGCACTGTCTGCTATTTTTGTTCAAAAAACTGTACACAAACTTAGGTACTAAAGTGGGTGTGTATATGTGGATATATACACATAGGAAAGATGTAAAAAAAATACACAAAATGGTTAATACTGGTTTGGGGAGAAGAACAGAGAACTTTTTTTCACTTATATTGCTTGAGTTCGTTATAGCAAGCAGGCATTATTTTTGTAATAATAGGGCAAAAATGAGCCCCCTTTATCACAATGTTCGCAGTGGCTAAATAAAAAACTAAACATCTAGAAACATAGTAAAGGTAGAGGAATAGCTGGATTAACTGTGGTTCAGCCACACCATAGATTATTATGCAAGCAGTAAAAAAAACGTATTAGGCTGTGTCTGCTGAACAAGAGAAATTTCCTGAGCTGTTTTTCGACAAGAGCAAAATGCTGTATACACAGATGGTCAAGCCCTAAGGAAAAACAAAGAGCTAGTTAGGAAGAGAGGAGAGGTGATCAGAAAGACTCACATGGGGCTTCTGGGAGCTGGCAATGGATTTGAGTGATGGTTACATGGTAGCTTGCCTTATAATTAATTACTCATTATACTGAATATTTAACATGCGTTGCTTAAAAAAAAAAAAAAAAACTTTAAAACACAGGACAAAGTCGATGCAGTAGAAGAGCAGTAGTCCTTAACCTTTTTGGTACTAGGACCAGTGCTCCTATGAGAATCTAATGCCTGACGATCTGAGGTGGAGCTGAGGCGGTGATGCTAGCGCTGGGGAGCGGCTGCAAATACAGGTGAAGCTTCATTCTATCGCCTGCTGTGCGGCCCGGTTCCTAAAGGCCACGGACCGTACAGGTCCACGGCCTGGGGGCTGAGGATCTCTGCAGTAGAGTCTCTATGGTGATTCCACGCCCACAGCTCACTGACCTCATTTCCAGCCACTCTGCTCCCAGCACCCTGCCCTCCTTCCTTTTTTTTGAAACAGCAAACCCTCTATGACCACACGGCCTTGGCACTTGCCAGGATTTAGAATCCATTCTCTTGCAGTGCTCTCCCCCCTCTACGCCATGCTGCCTCAGGGCCCCTGCAGACCCAATCCCAGTCTGAACTACACCAACACAAGCAAGAAAGCAAAACAGAGGGCTCGGTCAGGACGCTCGGGTGACGTGCGATGTCGCTCTGGAAAGGGGCCTCTAATGATGAACCCCAGGCTCTGGCCTTTCTCAGTTCCTTTTATTCTATTCCAAAATCTGGGAAAGAGAAGGAATGAAAATTGAAGGGAAGGAGATTCATACTTATTGAAACCTTCTATGTAACACACCCTTCCCCAAGCACTATGAAAAAGGGCTGCCCCGTCGGAGCTTCACAGTGGCTTTGAAAGGCCAAGACCGACTTCTGAATGAGAAAAATGAGTCTCGGATAAGTTTCACAACTTGCATAACATCACACAAGCAGGTCTTCCCAGGATCTTCAGCGGACCCCAAGGACCCGCCAATCAAAACTGTGGCTGATACAAGCAAAGAAAGAGGCGGTGCCACGTGCCAATAAGAATCGCAAAAGTGCTCAACATTGTAAATCAGACTATAAGTCGTTGGCCTGGGAACTGCAGCTGGCTGCAGATAGTTGAGTCGGCACTTTTTAAAAATGAAGAGGTTTCACAACAATGACCTATATTTTCAGCCACAGATCTGTCCACCCCTGAACCTGCAGCATTGGGTACAGTCTGCCCATCTTGTAACAGGCACACATGGGCTCCAGGCTCCCACAGTTCCCACCTGCCCTGGCATCTCGCCCACTCTACAGCCCATGTTTCTTGTCATTTGTCCCCTGACCCAGCCCATTTCTCTTATTTAGGTCACCTGCCTGGCCTCCTACAGGTAGCTGAGTTTCTGATGGCTCATGGGGAACAGAGGAGGTGGGATTTTAAAAGAATAAATGCAAAGTGCTAGTCTTGGGTCTAATTGTAGCCGTAGAGAAGCAGCTAGAGCACCACAAGCCCATCAACTGTTTATAACTGTGGTAGATACGACTTCGCCAGGCACCTTCCCATGCATCTCATATAAAGGGTCCCATGAAAAAGTCCAGTGAGTCATATTTCAGCACAAGGTCAACAGGGAAGTGTATCTTAGACCACAAGCATGGTGGGAGAACCTGTGGAGCATAGGGCAATTCCTTCTGGGAACTGAGGAGGCTGAATGTTGAGATAAGTTCTGAGCCAAGTGCCCTGGCTCCAGTATCTGATCAGGAAGCAGGAGGCTGGTTCTGTAGATCTCCAGCTATAAAATCCAGGACTTCCAAATGGATACAGGAAGAACTTTGCAAAGAACCAGAGTTGCTCAAAATTGTCTCAGGCAGCCATAAAAGACATATTAGAAGAAATCATGACAGAGCTATTCTATCTAGGTGGCTTCAGGAAGGTCATGCTACTTGTTGAGACTCAGTTTCCCCATCTATCTGCAAAATGGGGAGACTCATCAAGAGGCATAAGGAGAATTTATAAAGCCCCAAGGACAGAGGTTAGTAAAACCACTCAGAGGACACAGTAAGTGGCTGCTGCTTTTACAATTTTTAGTGGCTTCTCTATCAAATGCCACTGCCATTTACCAAGCATGTTATTCTAAGTGTTTTTTACACATTAAAACATTTAATTCTAAAACATCCCTATGACATAGGTACTACTGTTATTCCCATTTCATCACTGACGAGACTGAGGTCCTCAAGAGGAAGCAACTTGACCTCAAGGTCACACTGGTAAGAGCGAAGCTGGGATTTGAACCCAGAAGTCCACCTTCACAGTCTGCCCCTTTGGCCATGACACTTACCGCCTCCTGCTACTTGTACAAACGGGTCGTTCTGGATGCTTTCCTCAGGCCCCTCCAGCCCAGAGCCTGGGATTCTCGTGTTCTGCCCCTGGCAGGAGGGAAACATCTCCGAATGGGGAGGAAACCCACAGACCTGGGGTGGACTCAGCACAGGAGGTGAAGGAGAGAGGGGTCGGACAGCTCCAGTTTTCTAGCACGGGCAGCAGGGTGGGTGGGCCTGTGCTTCCCGGCAAGCTGGGGAAACGAGAGAAAGTTTTAAAAGGTGGAGACCTTAATTGTTTTGGCGACAAGCTCCATTTTGGACAGGTTGAGTTTGAAGGTCTTACTGGATGTCCAAGTAGAGATAACCAAGAGGTGACTGGATATTTCCAAATTTCCTACTCTAAGTTCAAAGGTCTCCTCAGTGAAAAACCTTCTGTGGCCCCCAGTCTGATTTCCGTGTCTGTCTCTACCCTACATGTACCCCTGTCACGGCCTTATCACCTTTTTGTCTATCTCCCCGCTTAGACTGTGAACCCCTAAGGGACAGAACATTATTTCATTCAGTTTGGGAACCTCAATGCCCGGCACAGTATCTAGCACATGATTGGTGTTCGACAAATATTTACCAAATGGACCAATGAAAGGATCTCAGAGGGAGACACATATGTGCGAGTATATTAGTTTCCTATTGCTGCTCTAACAGATTACCACAAACTCTGTGGCTTAAAACAACATGAATTTATTACCTTACAGTTCTGCAGGTAGAATTCCAAACTTGGTCTCGCTGAGTTAAAACTCAAGGTGTTGGCAGGGTTGTGTTCCTTTTGGAGGCTCCAAGGAGGATCTGTTTCTTTGCCTTTTCCAGATTCTAAAGGCTGAGTGCATCCTTTGGCTTGTGGACTCTTCCTCCTCCTTCAAAGCCAGAATGTTTCGCGCTCTCTCTGACTCTGACCATCTACCCTCCCTCCTCCATCTTTTAAAGACTGCTGTAATGACGCAGTGCCCTCCCAAACCATCCAGGAGAATCTCCGCATCTTCAGCCCCTGTATCGCATCTACGAAGTCCCTTTTGCCATGTGAGGCCACAAATTCACAGGTCTGTGGGCTTCTTTGGAGCCCACTATCTACTTCCTATACAAGAGTCATCATCCAATGGAAGAGGGTGTCATGGGGAAGGGACACAGGTCACAAGATGGTAACCAGTGAGATGAATGTGATCTGAGCCATTTCATTTCTCAACCTCAGTGTGATTTCCTAATTACAACAATCATTACTGAATTTGAATGCCTGAACCCTGCCACCCTATCACCTCACAACCGTGGCACAGGAGGAACACGGAAAGGTCTAAGACAGATCCAAACAGGTCCCAA
>NW_011888810.1:1751424-1783989 GCF_000151845.1 Pteropus vampyrus
TGCTCAAGATGACCCAGCCTGCAAATGGTGGACCTGGAATTCAAACCCAAGCCTGTCTGGCTCTCACTCTGTGTTGCTCAGAAAAAAACTTGGATCTTTTTGAGATTTTTTTTTTTTTCTTTTCATCCCAAAAAGTTGTTCACAGTAAAACTTTTCCTTTTGGGTAGGAAATTATGCAAAGCATTTGCCACTGGCCCCACTCGCTCGGAGACTTAGCAAAGAAAAATCTATTTTGGGGCTTTGAGCTCCAGTGATCTGCTCACTTGGCCTAAACTCACCACCCGCTGCTTATACATTTTTTTTTTTCTTCAGAGGCCACTTCCTGAGGCTTGAATGAAGCAAGCTGGTGGGTCTGCCCAGTAAGACCAGAGCCAGGCTCAAAGCAGGACACAGGGCGAGTAGTAGAGCCAGTGCTGAGCAGATCAGAGCCCCCAGAACAAAGCGTCCAAACCTCAAAACAAAAGCAGCAGCTGCTGGTTAGCCCCTTGCCAAGACACATGGGGCCCAAGCTGCAACAAAGGCGGTAGCCATTGAGGTTCCCCTTTTGTTTATTCATTCATCTGTATTATTTCAAAGAGCCCCAAACTGAAAACAATTCCAACATCTTCCACTAAGACATTGTTTGTTACACAGCAGTAGATAACTGACACTATTATTATTACGAACAATAAAAACCACTGTTCACTTAGCATTTGCTATATGCCAGGCACTCTTCTCATCACTCACAGGAACTCATCCTCACAACAATCCAGTAAAGTAGACACGCTTTCCTCCACTGCATAGAAGAGGAAATCGAGGTGCCCAAGGTCACCCATCAGGAGAACAGGTAAACAGGCAGAGGTGTATTCAGACCATGGAATTCCACTTCGCGACAGAAAAGAACAGACTACTGCGACCCACAAGGGCACGGATGAACCTCAAGAACGTGACAATGAGTATAAGAAGCCAATCACGATCATATATGCTCGATGAGTCCATTTATATGAAATAAACAAAACAGGCCTCGAGTGGGAGAAAATTCATCAGGAGCTGCCTGGGGCGGAGGGGAGTGCTGACAGCAAAGGGACACAGGAGTGACAGGAATACTTTTTGTCTTGACCATGCTGATGGCTGCCATGTGTGCACATGTGTCTAATTACACTACACTATAGTCTTAAAATGGGTGCATTTCATTGCACGTAAGTTATAGTTCAATAAAATTCATTTAAGACATTATTTTTTAAAATGCCAGGTACATCTTTCATCTCCTAAGAGATCATAACTCTTAAAGGTGAAATATGACATCTTCACAGAAAAGCGACCAAATGTGAGCTTGGTTCCAGTGATCTTTGGATCGTAGGCAATGGGATTTATTTTTCTTTTATCTGTGTTTTCCTATATTTTCCAATGGTTCTACAATGAACGTGTATTCCTCTTTTAATAGAAAATAAAACCATAATCAATGTAACTTTAAAAACTCAAATGGAATATAATCCAGCCTTTCTGAGATGGCTCAGATGACCACTTTCCCCAAGGAAGGGTGAAAGAGCACTGGACGAGGACTCAGGAGGTATAACTGGCTTGGCCTCAGGCTTCCTGGATGCCTTGGGCCCAATCCTTAGCTTCTCTGAACCCGGCTTTACAAGGGAACTCATGAGTTCCCCTTACCAACTCTGCCCAACCACTGGGCTCTTGGAAGGGACATGGACAACGCTCCGGCCACGTCATGCATCCCCAGGAGCAGCCCTGCCCCCAACAAGGTGTTTGTGTTCCACACCCATGCCCTGCCATCCCCCATCATACCCCAGAGACAGACAGACCAGGATTTGGATCCCGACTCTGCTGCTTCCTGGCTGTGTAGCCTTGGGCAAGTCACTGGATCTTTCTGAGCCTCAGCTTCATGTATTAATCAGGGGAGTTACAGCTGCCTATGAGAGAGGGCAGGAAGGATGAAGTAAAACAATGGTCCTGGGTATACCCTAAAGTCTCACTAAAAGGCTGTATTTGTTTTTGTTTTTGACTCAAAGAGCCCCCCCCCAAAAAAAAAAAAAAAAAATTCTATGAGTTCCCACTAATTTATGGAAGAGGAAGCAAATCTCCTCCATTCATGCTCCATCTAAACACCAACTCTCATGATGCTCCCACCATACTTCTCCCTTATGCCAGGGTGATGGGTTAGGCAGCCTCGGTTTCCATGGAAATTCATGACAAGGACACCCTCATAAAAGCTATTCCAACTATTTCTCTCTACTTGTTAGTGCCAGCCAGGCCTGCCACATCTGACAAAGGCTGTGCCCGATGGTTGGCTCTGGCCTGGCTGTCATCCAGGCTACCGAGGCCTCCAGAAACACAACCTTTGCCAGACAGATGATTCCTGAAGCTCGGGCCTTCAGAGCTCCATTACACTGCAGCCAAAGGGTATCCCCAAGGCCTAGACAGGATAAGAACAGCATTTACTCCCCTCGGACAATGTCTACAGTGTACCTGACGTGTGCCAGTCATTGTGCAGTGAGCTGGACAAACACAGCCTCCCTTCCAAGGTCTGACAGAAAGGGAGGAGGCACAAGATGCCCACAGAAGTAGTAATTACAAGTATGACAAAGCTCCCAAAGAGAAAAGAGTGATGGAATGAGGCAGATTAATGGGGCCGTATTCCAGACCGAGAGGGGGAAGGTGAGGAACTGACCAAATCGATGGGTTCTCTGAGCCAGAAAGGCCCTCGCCAACAAGGAAACCACGGCACAGAGGACAGAAGTGATCAGAACAACTGTTAAGAGTTTGCACACCAGCTCTCAGAACCCTCGCAAAAACCCAATGAAGTACTGTAATCCTCATGTCACAGATCGGGGACCTGGGCCCACAGAGAGGAAGTGACTGGGCCCAGGTCACGTGGACGGAAGGAACAGAGAGTAGATGACAACAAAGTCTACCTTGCCCTTTTCCTCCCAGAATGTGACTTCTCCTTTGAGTTCTTGCCCTCAACCCCAAAGATTCGCTTCAATTCTTTTATCATTCCCCCCAAAAATAAGGGACACTAGACTATATGTTCCATGAGGGCAGGGAGCTTGTCTCAATTTTTGGACACCCTGGCCCAAGTCTGACATGTTGTAAGTACTCGATAAATATGTTAAATAAAAGGATCGCCACACACCCTCTGATATTTTACATACACATGTAAAGTCTTCTTGAAGGGCAGGTGCAATCTGAGAAATTCTCTTTCACCAACTGTGTTTACTGAAGCTGTAGTCACACCAAATACGATTGATAAAGGGCATTCGAAACTGCTCTAGTACCCTGCACAAGGGAGTATCAGGTGACCCTCAAGATGATGATGATGGATGAAGGGGACACTGTGGTACATTGAAAAGCATTGTCGTTACATCTCACAGCTCCTCCCGGCAAAAGAGGGGTCTGTTTCCACCTCTTTGAATCTGGGCTGGCCTTGTGACCTGTTTTGACAATAGGATGAGACGGAAGTGATCTGGTGCAAGTTCTAGAGCCCAGACCTCAAGAAACTTTGCGGCTTCTGCCTCTCAGAATGTTCATTTGAGGCCACCACATGAGGAAGGCAGGCTATCCTACTAGAGGATACGAGGCCATTTGGAGAACAGAGGCCCTCAGCTGACAGCCAGCACCAGCTGCCAGCCATGTGAGTGAGACCATCTCAGAATCATGCAAAATAAACTGTTGCAGTTTTAAGCTACTAAATTTTGGGTTTGTTTGTTACACAGCAATAGATCATGAAAACAGTCATTATCACTGTCGACAACTACCACCATTCATTTAGCAGTTAATATGTGCCAGGCATTCTTCCACTCACTCATATGTTAACTCATTTAATCCACGCAACCACCTGATAAAGTGGATTTTTTCCTATTTTAAATAGAAGGGGAAACTGAGGCGTGGAGAAATGAATGACTTATTTAAGGTCACCCACAGGCGAGTATTTGAACACAGATGTCTGTCTCAAGCCCACAATCTTAATCCTCTACAAATATTATAGTTTACATTTATGCAGCACTTTCTGTATGTCAGGAATTGAACAAAGCCCTTTACATGAATTAACTCAGTAAAAATTCACTGCAATCCGCAAGGCAGTTATTTTGATTATCCTCATTTTCTGGATGAAGAAAAAAAAGCTAGACAGGTGAAGAAATCGTCCCAAGGTCATGGAGCACACCCGGATTTGGACAGACGATGTGGTTAAAGTATGCTAGTTCTTAACCACTACCCTGTACTTGCCTCTGTCTATAATAAAATTCCTTGAGTCTACCAAACTGATATGTTCATTCTGCAGCCACGGGACTGTTAGGCTTTTGATCAACACTGCCCATTTCTTTGTCAAACACACTGAGATGATACACTATATACTACTCTGTAACACAGCCCGCTTCCAAGCTTAATAAACAGGCTAGAACACCACTGATGGTCTCCAGGCATCAAAAAACAAGTACCAAAATGTAAATATGGATAAAGACCTCACAAAGACCCTGCAGCTTCCTCCCCCACCCCGACCTCTTTCCTCCTTCTCTCCCCACCTCCACCCTCCCTTAAGTCAGCCACCATGTGAGAAATCCAACGATTATGAGACTACCGTGCTGTGTGGAAACCCTAGCTAGCCATGTGTGATCAATAAATAGTTATTGATAACTACTGAATAAATGAATAATGGAGGAATGATATCAGCCATAACAAATGAAGGCAAAGAGACAGCCAATTAGTGGCCCGTACCTTTGACCAGTCTTTGAGAGCTATAGCCGAGACCTGTTTTCCTGACTTAACACTTCCAACATATCAGCTCCTCTTAAGTTTTTACCATCTTGCAGTAGAAGAGGCTAATTCTAAAGAAAGAGACCTCTTCTCTCTCAAGCCTGAGGTCTGGTACCTCCTGGGACTGTGGGAAGAGCAGATGGAAAGTTCTGAAAAGCAGGACCTTGGACCGTGGGCTTTACCCTGAGACTTCCAATGGGTGGCTTTGGTGGCAAGACTTTCAAGCCCAGGGAAGAAGCCAGGTACAGGCTCTCCCACCTATCCTCTGGTCTCTGGGAGATCCCATTCTTCCAGAATCCATGTCACTGGTCCAAGTATTGGACCGCCAACAGAAGCAGAGCTGGAGCCTTACCTCTGGATTGACATATAAAGCCAATTCTCATCTTCCACAGTGGTTATGTTCTATAAAGTCACCAAGAACACTGAATTAGCAAATGCTGAACCACTGCGCCTAGGGGAAATATAGGGTTAGGTTCCTATGAGCCTCCGGCCACATTTTCATCAACCAATTAATACACAACCTCATTTTTTGTGTTTCTGGGTAAAGACGCTTTATTTAATATATATTGTGGATTCATTAACATAGAACTCACAGCCAACAGCAATATGACTCTACATGCCTGAACAAAGCTTATCTAATGTGTTTTATTTTCTCCATGAGGCATATCACAGCCTTCTTGTGCTTAGGAACACTGGACAGAACTTGGGGGCCATTTGAAACAACAAAATCACCAACAAAAAGCACAAAATATTAGAAAGTAAATAGTAAATAGTCTGTGAAAAGGACACTTGTTAACAGGATGAGAGCTGAAACAAAGCAGCCAGGTGGGAATGTGTATGTAAGAGGATTAATTTTTTCGCCACTCTATTCATGTCCACGAATGACTGCAAAAGTGCCACAAGATTTGGTTTAGGAGTTACAAGTAAATTTTAGTGAGTAGGCAAATTTAGAAATAGGGAACCACCAATAATGAGGACCAACTCTGGACGCTGAGAGAAAGTGGCTCTCTCGTCGGGCTGCTGGGATGGGGCTGCTCATGGCCACATGATCTGCTCTTTAGACAGGGCTGTCTGAGAAAGGACAGAACAAGGACAGAATACAGAGGCCAGCAGAAAGATGAACAGAGAATGAGAAGCAGTTCCTGTTTCTGCTCCTCAAGATCCTGGTTCCTTGGACTCAGTGAATTAGAGAATGTGAGCATTCTTCTCAGCCACTAATTCCAGTAAATTCTCTTTTTTCGCTTAAACTAGTTTCTGACCTTACCGGGCAACAGATCCCAACTTGTGCACTGGGCAGTAGGGACTGGGGACAACAGACACACTCTCACTAGAATCAGGACAGGTGACAGAAAAGATTGGGCAATTAGCGGCAAGAGGAGAAAGGCACACGCTATGTACTGGCACCAATGACAAGCGTGTGGGCACACACAGGTGTCAGAGAAAACATGGAGTCCCGGAGTGGCCCAATTCTGGCCCAAGTGCTTCCTGACACAGGGCCTAAGTGTCTCTTAGTCTAGGTGCCCCCAGAAATGGATGCTGATGCCAGGATGCGTTTCCAAGCCGTTTATCCAAGAATCACTAGAAGAGGTGTGGGGCAGTGAGACGGGGAGGGAACGCAGCCAGTAAGGTGTGTATCACCAACCCTGTGACCCCTGTGGGCCAACGGGGCTAATGAAGCCAGGGGAGAACACATCAGAGTTGTCCCAACCGAGGGCAAGGGTACTGGGGTATCGACCCACCAGCTCCCCATCTGTCCTTGGTCTCTTCCAAAGGCATTAACTCTCCAGGACTTCCTTCCACCAGAAGCCAGCAAAAGCCTTCAGGTACAGTGGCAGGTGTTGGCACAGGTTTGTGCCAAAGAGATAAAGACAGGCGCCAATAGTGTCTACAATGGTTTCTGTTCCCTGCCACAAAACCAACCAGTCCAAATCACCAAAGGCCTTGAGCAGACCGAAACCCGGTTCACGCCTACTATACTCTTCCCCCAATAGTTCGCATAGCTCATGCCCTTACCTTTTCCAAGTCTTGGCTCAAGTGTCATCTTTTCAATGAGGCTTTCCACACCCTCAACCCCAATCCTGACCCTCACCATCGCCCTCCGGCACTCTATTTCTTTCATATACATGTAATGTATTCAATTACAATTTATAAGACCAGTCATCAACCTGTGCCACACATTAGCTGACATTCTACAGTCAGGTGACAATGCAGGCCTGAGTCTTGACATGCACTGAATTTGATAAGTGCCACCTAGGATGCAGGCCACCCCAGGAGAAAGTTCTACTGAGATTACCCAGTAATTTGCAGAAGCACAGCTGCAACAGGATGCTCAGGGTCTGTGCTCAGGTGTCACACCTAAATCTGAGAGAGACACCTAAGCAGATGGCAAAGCCAGCAGACATGCTCGATTCCACATTTTCAGTCTCTGTGGGAAAATAAAGCCACCTGACCTCATGAAGTGGGACACAGATTCACCATCATGATCATCGCAGCAGCTGCCACATGGAGAACACCTTTATGCTTGAGGAAGAAGGAAAAATATGGAAGTAAAGGAAGTGGGCAGTGCAGAAAGAGGAAGGAGGTATAGTCTAGAACTGCACTGTCTGCTATAGTAGCTACTGGCCAGATAGGGCTATTGAGTACTCAAAACTGAATTGATGCAAATTGACATGTTCTGTGGGTATCAAAGATACATGGGATTTTGAAGACTCCAACCAAAAACAAGAATTTAAAATCTCATGAACAATTATGTTTTGTACATGCTGAAATACCACAACTTTGGATATAGAGTTATATAAAATGTATTATTAAAATTAATGTAATCTCTCTTTACCTTTTTTTCAAGCGGTGAATAGAAAATCTTAAACTATACACATGGCTGGCATTGATGGCTCATGTCGTATTTCTTTTGGCCAGTGCTGGTCTAGAAGAAGCCCAGTTTGTGTAAAGCAGAATGCGAAGATGCACAGGGCAGTATGAGTGGGATGGGAGAAGGAGTGAAGTGTCTATGTAGATCTTTTGCCCCCTTTTATAACTGGGCTGCTTGTTTTCTTATTATTGAGGTATAAGAGTTCTTTGTATATTTTTGATACAAGTCTTTTTTCAGCTATTTTCAGGTCAAATATTTTTTTCTAACCTGTGGCTTCTCTTTTCAATCTCTTAATCTAAGTTTCCATAGCACATGTTGATTTGGGAAAACTGGCCTGATACAGTTCCTCTAAAAAGTGTGGTACTCTTGGGCAAATTATCCAAGCATACTTAACTCACCAGTAAAAGGGCTTAACTCACAGGCTTATTGTGATGACTGAGAACTATACATGAATATCTATACACATGATGAATGGCTACATATGTGCTTGTGATGCTTGGCGCAATGCTTACTCATGGCACATGCTCAAGAAATTCAATAATTACTATGCCTAAAAGGTGCTCCCAAACTTTTACAAACACTCCCTATCCTGGTGCTAGCAGTGCCTCCCAATTCCATTTCCCCCAACACCTCTCAGGGGTTGGCTGGCAGCCAAACAGAGGGAAGGGGCTCAAGTGGGCAGTTAGGAAGTGAGAAGACATTTCCAGGGCTCCATGAAAAGATCACTAACTACAGATGCCCTGGCCCGAGGCATCTGAAACCTTGAAAGGATGGAAAAATCTATGTCATACCTCACCCATAGCATCTAGGACAACTTGAACATTTACTAAGGAAACTAAAACAGGCTATCACCTTCAAAAATGATCACTTTGTCCCGAAAAAGCAAAAGTAATGATTAAAATTTATGGGTCTAGACTTGAGCCAAGAATCACATCCGTGCTGATCACTGTTCATGCCCATGTGCTCACGCTAACATCTCCAGAGTTTCTTCGCTCATTTGCCCCATAGTAAGCACCAGATGGCAACGCGAGGCTCCAGGAAAGTGAAAGTAAGATTGGAACGTAGCCCACAGAATGCTGCCCACAGAAAGTTGATGCAAAGGAAAAACATTGCATCAACTAAGAAGCATAAATAATGGGTTCTATTGAAAATAGAATGAGCCATAAAGGAAATGCAAATGGGAACCACAATAAGATGCAACTTCACTCCCACTAGAATGGCCATCATCAAAAAGACAGATAAGAACGAGCGCTGGCAAAGATGTGGAGAAACTGGAACCTCGTCCAGTGCTAGTTGGAATGCAAAACGGTGCAGCCACTTTTGAAAACACTCTTGGCGCTTCCTCAGTTAAACAGAGTTACATGTGACCTAGCAATTCCACTCTTAGGTATATATATCCAAGAGAATGAAAACATATTCACATAAAACTTTGTACACAAACGTTCACAGCAGCATTATTCATAAGTCGAAAAGTGGAAACAACCGAAATGTCTATCAACTGAATGAATAAACAAAATGTGGTCTATCCATACAATGGAATACTATGTAGCCATAAAAAAAGGAAATGAAGTACTTATACATGCTACAATGTGGATGAACCTTGGCAATATTATGTTAAATAAAACAAGTCAGATGCAAAAGGCTCCGTATTATTTAATTCAATTTATACGAAATGTCCAGAATGAGCAAAAGTATAAAGACAGAAAGTAGATTCCTCAAAAAAAAAAAAAAAAAAAATGGCCGCTCAACAGCACACATTTATTGAGCACGTGCTCTACTGGGGGCACCCAGTGCCAGATGCTAGAAGTACAGAGGCAGCAAGACAATGCTTGCTTCAAGGAACTGGCGTCCAGTCTTTTCATGCCAGACCTAACTCTGGTCGGCAAGTCTGCATAGCCCTACATTTTTGGAACCGGCTTCGAAATGGAAGGTCATTCAAAGCCTTATTCTTTTTTTTTTTTTCCACTGTGTCCCCAAGACCTGACACCGAGAGCCACCAGCCAGTCAGTCATGTGTCGATGGAACTGCTGTAGCACTGGAATGGAACCCATTAGCCACAGCCAGGCTAACAGGTCACAAACAGTGCTCCAAAGCCTGATTCTCGAGAAAGGAAAATGACACCCAATTCGTTTCTCAGAAGATGGGCTGTTTTACTAACAAACACCTAAGCTGAGCAATCAACTAGCACTAAAACCCAGCTGTCAATGTAGGCTTCCCTCCATATCGAGTTTTTCATCAAGAAGATCACGAAAATAACACCTTCATGAGGTTGCTGTATGGATTAAATGAGAACATATCAGCGGCTCTGGTCCACGGTACAGGCTCTATGTCTTCCTACCACCTTGAGATTGTGAGATCCACAATCTCAAGGGGAATCAAGCTGTTGCTTTCACAGCCTGGGCCAGAATAAATGTCCAACCACGAGGAGAAGGAAGCACAAACCACACTCACAAGACCCTTCCTTCATTTACCAATGAGTTTCCCATCTGTAACAGATGGAAAAGCTGATGGACGCCCAGGTGCTAAGCAGGGTGGAGGGTAACATATGAGTCAGTGCAACTTTCCTGGGGACAAATGAACACTGTGCCCGAGTCCACGACACAGCCTTTCCTTCCTCCAGAAATCCTTTTAGAAACTTATCCTAGGAAAATTACCAGCGATGTGCCTGAGAGTTAGCTATAATATTGTTCCCAGCATCAGTGTTCGACACGGCAAAATAACAAACTACGTAATATCCAAAATTAGAAGATTGGTAAAAAGATAAAATTAAAATTAAAAAATAAAGTGGAGAAGTAGTGCCATTTAAAACATGACAGAGGCGTGGAGTGGAAAAATTTGCACAACTGGAAACAATCTAAGTGTAATCAAAAGGACAGGAAATACCACAACTTTGGATATAGAGTTATATAAAATGTATTATTAAAATTAATGTAATCTCTCTTTACCTTTTTTCAAGCGGTGAATAGAAAATCTTAAACTATACACATGGCTGGCATTGATGGCTCATGTCGTATTTCTTTTGGCCAGTGCTGGTCTAGAAGAAGCCCAGTTTGTGTAAAGCAGAATGCGAAGATGCACAGGGCAGTATGAGTGGGATGAGAGAAGGAGTGAAGTGTCTATTTAGATCTTTTGCCCCCTTTTATAACTGGGCTGCTTGTTTTCTTATAATTGAGGTATAAGAGTTCTTTGTATATTTTTGATACAAGTCTTTTTTCAGCTATTTTCAGGTCAAATATTTTTTTCTAACCTGTGGCTTCTCTTTTCAATCTCTTAATCTAAGTTTCCATAGCACATGTTGATTTGGGAAAACTGGCCTGATACAGTTCCTCTAAAAAGTGTGGTACTCTTGGGCAAATTATCCAAGCATACTTAACTCACCAGTAAAAGGGCTTAACTCACAGGCTTATTGTGATGACTGAGAACTATACATGAATATCTATACACATGATGAATGGCTACATATGTGCTTGTGATGCTTGGCGCAATGCTTACTCATGGCACATGCTCAAGAAATTCAATAATTACTATGCCTAAAAGGTGCTCCCAAACTTTTACAAACACTCCCTATCCTGGTGCTAGCAGTGCCTCCCAATTCCATTTCCCCCAACACCTCTCAGGGGTTGGCTGGCAGCCAAACAGAGGGAAGGGGCTCAAGTGGGCAGTTAGGAAGTGAGAAGACATTTCCAGGGCTCCATGAAAAGATCACTAACTACAGATGCCCTGGCCCGAGGCATCTGAAACCTTGAAAGGATGGAAAAATCTATGTCATACCTCACCCATAGCATCTAGGACAACTTGAACATTTACTAAGGAAACTAAAACAGGCTATCACCTTCAAAAATGATCACTTTGTCCCGAAAAAGCAAAAGTAATGATTAAAATTTATGGGTCTAGACTTGAGCCAAGAATCACATCCGTGCTGATCACTGTTCATGCCCATGTGCTCACGCTAACATCTCCAGAGTTTCTTCGCTCATTTGCCCCATAGTAAGCACCAGATGGCAACGCGAGGCTCCAGGAAAGTGAAAGTAAGATTGGAACGTAGCCCACAGAATGCTGCCCACAGAAAGTTGATGCAAAGGAAAAACATTGCATCAACTAAGAAGCATAAATAATGGGTTCTATTGAAAATAGAATGAGCCATAAAGGAAATGCAAATGGGAACCACAATAAGATGCAACTTCACTCCCACTAGAATGGCCATCATCAAAAAGACAGATAAGAACAAGCGCTGACAAAGATGTGGAGAACCTCGTCCAGTGCTAGTTGGAATGTAAAACGGTGCAGCCACTTTTGAAAACACTCTTGGCGCTTCCTCAGTTAAACAGAGTTACATGTGACCTAGCAATTCCACTCTTAGGTATATATATCCAAGAGAATGAAAACATATTCACATAAAACTTTGTACACAAACGTTCACAGCAGCATTATTCATAAGTCGAAAAGTGGAAACAACCGAAATGTCTATCAACTGAATGAATAAACAAAATGTGGTCTATCCATACAATGGAATACTATGTAGCCATAAAAAAAGGAAATGAAGTACTTATACATGCTACAATGTGGATGAACCTTGGCAATATTATGTTAAATAAAACAAGTCAGATGCAAAAGGCTCCGTATTATTTAATTCAATTTATACGAAATGTCCAGAATGAGCAAAAGTATAAAGACAGAAAGTAGATTCCTCAAAAAAAAAAAAAAAAAAAATGGCCGCTCAACAGCACACATTTATTGAGCACGTGCTCTACTGGGGGCACCCAGTGCCAGATGCTAGAAGTACAGAGGCAGCAAGACAATGCTTGCTTCAAGGAACTGGCGTCCAGTCTTTTCATGCCAGACCTAACTCTGGTCGGCAAGTCTGCATAGCCCTACATTTTTGGAACCGGCTTCGAAATGGAAGGTCATTCAAAGCCTTATTCTTTTTTTTTTTTTCCACTGTGTCCCCAAGACCTGACACCGAGAGCCACCAGCCAGTCAGTCATGTGTCGATGGAACTGCTGTAGCACTGGAATGGAACCCATTAGCCACAGCCAGGCTAACAGGTCACAAACAGTGCTCCAAAGCCTGATTCTCGAGAAAGGAAAATGACACCCAATTCGTTTCTCAGAAGATGGGCTGGTTTACTAACAAACACCTAAGCTGAGCAATCAACTAGCACTAAAACCCAGCTGTCAATGTAGGCTTCCCTCCATATCGAGTTTTTCATCAAGAAGATCACGAAAATAACACCTTCATGAGGTTGCTGTATGGATTAAATGAGAACATATCAGCGGCTCTGGTCCACGGTACAGGCTCTATGTCTTCCTACCACCTTGAGATTGTGAGATCCACAATCTCAAGGGGAATCAAGCTGTTGCTTTCACAGCCTGGGCCAGAATAAATGTCCAACCACGAGGAGAAGGAAGCACACTCACAAAACCACACTCACAAGACCCTTCCTTCATTTACCAATGAGTTTCCCATCTGTAACAGATGGAAAAGCTGATGGACACCCAGGTGCTAAGCAGGGTGGAGGGTAACATATGAGTCAGTGCAACTTTCCTGGGGACAAATGAACACTGTGCCCAAGTCCACGACACAGCCTTTCCTTCCTCCAGAAATCCTTTTAGAAACTTATCCTAGGAAAATTACCAGCGATGTGCCTGAGAGTTAGCTATAATATTGCTCCCAGCATCAGTGTTCGACACGGCAAAATAACAAACTACGTAATATCCAAAATTAGAAGATTGGTAAAAAGATAAAATTAAAATTAAAAAATAAAGTGGAGAAGTAGTGCCATTTAAAACATGACAGAGGCGTGGAGTGGAAAGATTTGCACAACTGGAAACAATCTAAGTGTAATCAAAAGGACAGGTGGATTCCTCAAGGTGTACCCACTGAGTGAAACCACTAACAGGAGTCAAAATAACACTACCGATATCGATATGGATACTTCACAATATATTACACACTAAGCACAAATTACATTTTCTGAAATATAAAAAAAAAATGCATGGGAATGATATTCATCAAAGTATAATTCTGGTTCCTCTAGGGCAGGAGGACTATACGTGAAGACAGTTCTATTTATAATATTTTATTTCTTAAAAAAAAAAAAGATCCAAAGCAAATACTATGATTTATCTACGTTGGTTAGGAGAACGTATTCATTTTTTATGGTTGCTATATAAATTACTATAAAATTAGTGGCTTAAGACAACACAGATTTATCATTTTACAGTTCTGGAGCTCAGAGATCCAAAAGGGGTCTCACTGGGCTAAATTCAAGGTGCGGGCCTGGCTTCAGGGAAGTCCTTCTCGGCACTCTAGGCAAGAGTGTCTCCTTGTCTTTTCCAGCTGCTGGAGGCCACCTGCCTCCCTTGGCTCATGGACCCCTTCCACCTTCACGGCCATTGATTTCATCACTCTGACTTCTGCTTCTTTCATCACATCTTCTCAGTCTCCGGCCCTCCTCCTTCCCTCTTTCACTTATAAGGACCCTTGTGGTTACATCCGATAATCTAGATAATCCACAATAACTTCCCATCTCAAGATCCTTAACTTAATCACATCTGCAATGAACCTTGTACAATATAGGGTAACAGAGTCATAAATTCTGGAGATTAAGATGAGGACCTCTTTGGGGGTAGGAAGGATCACCTTTATTTTACCTAACAGGGTATAAAGAAATAATAATAGCAACAATAATAATAGCAGCAACAGCAGCTAACTCTTATTGAGTGCTTTGGGATACTTTGAGGCAATACCCCGAAAGCATACTACATAATTAGCTTACCTAATCTTCATGAGAATCCAGTGGCAAGGCACCGCTATTATCCCTCTATGTAGATGGTATGATGAGAAGTTAAATAACTTGGCCATGGTCACAAACATTGTAAGGGGCAGAGCCAAAACCTGAACCCAGGCAGTCGGACTCTAGAGGACATGCTCTTGAGTACATAGGTGTTTGTCATCTTAGTCTCTACACCTATCTCAACTTCTAAAATAGCTCACAATAATAATAAAACATAGTCACAATATAGCACAAACTGCCAAGGGCATAATACTAAAGAGTATTATGAAAGGATTGCGCTTTGTAAACATATATCTGTCTTGCATAAAAAAGATCTGGAAGGGTGTACACACATACGGGCCTCTGGATGGGGGCTGAGGGAGTTGTTACCCTCAGTCAGTTGTAGCTTAAGATGTTTCTACTAATGAATACATGTTACTTCTACAATGAGAAAAAGAAGTCATTTTAATTAAGGAAAATAAAACAAGGTCAGAGGAGACCAGCTCAGAACCCTCTTAAACAGGAAATCGGCATAATGTTCACCCTTGGCCACCCGGCCTGGGCCCTTCTTGCCGCCCCCAGGGCCACAGGTCCTCCTCCAGCCAGTCCCCAGGCAGGCGTGGGGGGCTGCTGCCACCAGCAGTGGCTGGCAGCAGGCCAGAAGTGGCCTGGAGAGACTGGGCATGGTGCAGAGGGGACATCTGGCCATTGGGACCCCCTGAGGCTGGCACCTCCCCCGTGAGCCCTGTAGAGTCCCCTCTTCCTGCCACATTTGCTATGTTCTGTGTTTACTGTAACTTTGTTAATCTCCATTCTACAAATTAGTAAGTTTCCATGTTTCTCTTTCTCAGAACAAGATCCTTCTTCACATGCACAGACCTGCTGTCCCACCCCAGACTGTCTCCCACTGTGGCCACCAGCACAACTCGTGTAAGATGAGAGCAGCATCTTACAGCATCGTCCCAACAGTGCCGGGAGAGTGGAAAAGGCCTCTTTCATCCTAAACTGGTATCATCACTGATTCTGTTTACAAACCTTCGCCATCGCCCCGTTGACACTACTCCAAGTCCAGGCCTCCCCAGACTTGCACAAAGAGAAAGCCAGGAGCTGAGCTGCCTGCCTACACCTCTTTCTCAAATCCAAGGACCTTAACTCCAATAGGACCCCCAGCCCGGTGCCAGAGAATAGCAAGAGGAAGAGGCCTCTACATGTGTGGACTGCACTGCGCCCTCTCCCGTGCCCCCAAATAGCCACAAATGCATGCTCTGCAAGCGATCATGGCAGCGTAAGCACAAGGCACCCTCTGTCAAGTACATACCACGCATGCTACATGCATTTACAAATTTAATGCTCATAACAATCCTACAGGGTAGTTTTGCCATTGCCCCATCTCCCAGCTGAGTAAACTCAGGCCCAAAGGAACTAAGAGGTGGAGTGAACTGCCCAGGGTCATGCGGCCAGTGAGCGGAGGGCCAAGACCGGAACCGCTGTGTGTGGTTAAAGAGGAAGTTGTCACAGAGATGCCCTATCTTAACCCAGATACTGCCATCTCTGGAGAGAATGAGAGGGACAGAGGCTGAAAGGGCATCTAGGTCCTTTCCCTGATTTGTCTGCTGTGTATTTGTGAAGCACCCACTGCAGGCCAGGCATGGGCTAAGTGCTGGGGATTCCTCCCTGGTGAGCAAGACAGACAGGTACCTGCCTTCCAGAGCTCACAGTCTGAGGTGAGGACGCCGAGGACCTGGCTCCAAGGTCAGGCTTTGCCAGAGGGCAGGAAAGTCACCGCCAGAATTTCTGGCTTCCACTTCAAACTGCATAGCATTTAAGTCTCTTCCAAAACAAAACAAGACGTGTCACTTTGCTAGCCTAATATGAGGAAATGCACATTTATATCTAAGATAGATATGGGAGGGGCAGGCGGTGGGAATGATCTTTCCAAACGGACTCACCAAAGGATTTCTTTTAACGGCTCCCTCCCCTAGTTAGACATCCAGAAGAGCTTTAACTTGCAGCTACCAGTTAGGAGCCTCTAATTACACAAAGCGGGACACACCTGCATTCCAGGTCTTGGCACTACTGCGACAGACAGAGGCTCCCTGTGCCCGGCCCTCTGGCTTCTCAGAGTGGAATGTGTCCACACTCCAGCTGTCTCTCCTCTCTCCACCGACAGCCAGATGGAGTTCTGGGCTGGGACACCTAATTCCCCAAAAGCCAGACTGAAAGAAACTCATGTCTACACCCCACAGCCATGGGAGCACAGAGAACTGGATCAGCCACAACTAACTAGACTCAAACAGGTCCTCCAAAGGGGAGGCTTGTTTGCTTGGAGTAGAGATTTCAAGAGGAGACAGGAGAGAAGCATGAGGAGTAATAAAGAGAACAAACCTTACATAGTGTTTCCCAGGCACCTTTCTAAATGACTTACCTACAGAACGTCATCTGATCCTCACCGCCCTCCAAGGAGGGTGCCATCATTCTCCCCATTTTATGGGTGAGGAAACAGCAGCACAGAGAGGTCAGTCTCTTGCCCAACGTCACACAGCTAATAAGCAATAGAGCCAGGAGTCAAACCCAAGCAGGCTGGCTCTAGTCCCCACATTTCACCAGTACACGGCACCGCCCCTCACACCCTCATGGCCCAAGCCAAGACCAGTGTAGCCAGGAAGCAAGATGACACTTGGGATACTCTTAAATTCTTTTACAACCAACTCCAACTTACCCATAATATCTGTGGCCAGAAGGATATATCAATTGCCAGGCTCACCCCACTGCCCCTCAGGCCCCTTTTAAAGGGGAGTATATTAGTTTGCTAGGGCTGCTATAACGATGTACCACAAACTGGGCGGCTTAAACAACAGAGATCCATTGTCTCATAGTTCTGGAGGCTGGGAGTCCCAGCTCTAGGTGTTGGCAGCGAGGACCTATGCCGTGCCTCTCTCCTAGCTTCTGGTGATGGCTGGCAATCTTTGGTGCTCCTTAACTTGCAGATGCATCACTCCAATCTCTGCATCCATCATCACATGGCCTTCTCTACCTGAGTGTGTGTATGTCTTATCAGGGTACCAGTCATATTGGATTAGGGGCCCACCCTATACCAGCATGACTTCATCTTAACTAATTATATCTGCAGTGACCCTATTTCCAAATAAGGTCATTCTGTGGTACTGTGGGGTTAGAGCTTCGACATATGAATGAGGCGGGGGGAGGGCGGACACAATTCAACCCATTACAAGGACCCATCCCTGCCCAGAAGCCCTGAAAAAGCCACACTATGTTCTCCAATAAGAGATGCCATCTAAACCATCCACAACCCCACCAAAGCTGACCAGAGAGGATACTAGCCTCAAAACAGCCAATCTCCCCGTACTGGCTCAAAAAGAGCCACCAATCAGAGGCGTCTCTCGGGAGTCCATTCTTGGGAGGCTGGGAAATCAAAGCCTTCTGGGCACAGAGAGTCAAAATGGAGAGAGGCTTTGCTGGGGAGAGTCTAGCAATGGCTGCAAGGAATCCTCAGAGGACAGAGGAGGCTGGTTTATGGGGAGACGTCACCCCCAGTGGCTCTTCTCACACACAGGACAAGGGAGTCTTCAGTGCCACCAGCTCTCCTTCCCATGAGGCCCAGTGGTAAGGTTGTTCATTTTCTTGGATCCCTGCAAGACACACACACACACATCGCCCCTCACCACACACACACACAATCGCTCTGTTTTCTAGCCATCAGTGGGGCTCCTATAACCACCTCTGCAACCTCCAAAGTTAGGGGCTGTGGAAGAGCCTGGGAGATGCCCACCAAACTCATTTCCCACCCTTCCTAGAACATAGCTGGGCCACATTTCCCAGTATCCTTTGCATCTAGTCACAGGACAAGTAGTGGTCAATGGAAGGTGGCAACCTTCCACTATCCAGGCCTTGCTTATCAAAACCTCCTAAGCCATCTTCCACTCTTCCTCTTCTCCCACATGCTCACTGGACACATAGATCCGGAGGTGGCCTCAGATGCCTTAGGGGATGGGGGTGACACCAGACGGTAGAGCCCCACTCCACAATCCCACTGAATCATGACTTAAATGAGAAACTTGTATCAAGAAATCATTTGCTGCTGCAGTTCGCCTACACTGAAGCATATAGAAGCTTTACGGCTATGCCCTCTGCCCGGAATGCTCTCTCCCCAGCGTTTTCCATGGCTCCCTCTTTCTCACCCTTCAAATCCCAGCTCAGATGTCACCTTCACAGAGGCTCCCTTGATGCCTGCCCTATTGAAATAGTGCTTCTGATTCCTCTGTGTCACAGTGCCCTGTTTCTTTCCTTCCTGGCATCCATCACGATCAAAATGATTAAAGATTAGTTTAGCTTTTTCTGTCTTTCCTGTGAGACTGTAATCTCCTCTAGGGATCTCCATTGTCCTGTTCACTTGACCCCCAGTGACAAGCCTAATACCCGTTACACACCAGCTCCTCTTTGAGTATTTGCTAGAGCAACAAAGAAACGAATTCTAAGAACATCAAATGATCGTCATCCAGGACAGAAGACAACCCTTGCGTAACCACAGAAACCAATTCCTCAACCGTCCAGCACACAACCAGGTCTGTACGAATGTCAGGAATAAAAACGACGGCTCTGTTTTTCACACCAGCGGGCTCCAACATGGAGAACATATATCCCAGGAGGAGAGCAGGACAATTCATTGGGTGCAGCAAGGAAAATCATTATCTAAATGGAAGTTCTAATATTTATCTCCTTTCTACAATGTCCCTTTGTTTGATAACAATAACAATGAGGACAAAAGCAGCCAATACTTGAGCACCTACCTCCTGTGTGCCTGGCCCTATTGAAAGCAGGTTTTACACATTCATTTAATCCTCTCCAGAGCCTCCTGAGAGAGGTTAATTATTCCCATTTTACAGATGTGAAAATGGAGACACAGAGAGGTGACATGAGTGGTCCAAGGTCACACCCCAACTAAGTGGCATGTGAACCCCGGCACTCAGGCCCCAGAGTCTGTGCTATTATATACCATAACTGCACATCTATAATTGAAAAATAAATAAGTTTACAGCCCCCAGGGACCCTGGCTAAATCTCAGTTCTGGTAGATTCTTGACTGAAGGAGCTTGGAGACCACTTTCAAACAACAGATTTCTTCTTAAGAGATGCCAGTGAGAAAACATCTACCTCCTATGATTTTGAAAACATTCTGATAAAATAACAACTTTCAAAAATACTTATTTGTTTAATAAGTAAAAGGCCAAGGATGGAATTCAGAACCAGCTGAGATGCAGCACCACCCCATTTCTGTTAGCACCTGCCACGCCGCTGTGTTCACGGTCTCCTCTCGGCATGTCTGTCGCCCCACTAATCAGGGCACATCTGGGGTCTCCTTCCTCTTGGCACCTCCGGCACCCGGCAGAGTGCGTCCTCTATATGCATCAGGAATGGGTGTATTTCCCTCCTGTTGCAACGAAGTCTGCACAAAGCTGTGGTTCTTGGGTCCCTAGCCCAGTGCTTCTCTGTCACACGCAGAACTGAAACATCTCTGAGGTGATGTAGGAGAAAGTAACACAGAGCAGGAAGCAGCTTTGAGACTCCGAAGGCAGACAGAATGGGTGCAAACTGTAGTTCTGCCCCTTCCCGACCATGTGGCCTTGGGCATGTCCGTCTCCTCAGGACTCAGTTTCCTCATAAATAAAGCGGGGATAATTCCTGCTTCACAGGGTTACTTTGAGGATTTAATGAGTTTTCTATGTAATGTGCTTGCACAGGGACCAATATACAGTGAGCATTCATTAGAGGTGGCTGCTGCTGCTTTTATTATTATTATTATTATTATTATTATTATTATTATTATTACTATTATCATCATTATTATTATTATTAGGCAGGCAAACCAAGCACCTAATACCAAGAAAACAGAACCGCTCCTATTGTTGAGAATCCCTCATTCATGGGCAGCCACAACTTACCAAAAATAAGCAGAAAGAGAAGTGAAAGTGAAAACTTCAGGATAAAAGCCTATTTAGTAGAGACGGATGCTGTCCGAGCCCTCAAAAGTGACTTATCACCACACCAACCCTACCAGACCCCACGAACAGGTGGCACCAAGGAGCTCCCAGGGCACATTCGAGACCTCCCAAATGGAACAGACGTGGGAGGACCCCGAAGGTTCAAGGTAGAAAGGCCCGAGCAGGGCTGTTTTCCCGCTGTGGTCTGCTCAGCTGGTGCCCCAGGAAGGAAAGAAAAAGCACATGTGGGCGGCACCTCCATGAGCTCCTCCCTCCAGCCAGAGAGTCACAAGGAGACCAGTGCTGGGAGAAATCTCTTACGGTATTGTTTCAATTGTGCAATATTTCCCACATATAAAACAGAACATAAAATCCATTTAATTCTCACCCAATATGATAGGAACTATTATCCCACTTGACAGATAGGTAAACTGAGGGACCTAGTAGATGATAGAGCAGAGATTTGAGCCTAAAGTCTGAATCCAGAGTCCAGGTATGCTCGTGGTCCCCTGGCTCCAAGGTGGTCACCATCAGTTTCTTCCCACCCTGGACGCACGTGCCACTCCCTCTCCAAGAGGAGATTCTCCATTCCTTGAACCCGAGCAGGCCTTGGTGACCTGAGCTGATGCAAGTGGCATTCTGGGGCTGCCGATGCAAGGTCCTGCAGCTTCAACCTGGAACTCATGGAACGCTCGCCCTGGGGTCATGTAAGAAGTCCAACTACCCTGGGACCACCAGTCAGGAGGCGCTCAGTCAACAGTTCCAGCTGAGCCCAGTCCTCCAGCCATCACTATCAAGGTGCCAGATGTGTGAGAAGATTCTGGAACCTTCCAGACCAAGGGACATACCAGTTTAGTACCACCGAATGACCTCAGTCCAGGGCATGAAAAACAGAAGCATCACCCAGCTGAGCTCTGCCCAGATCTCTGACCCACATATCTCCTCGCTCACACTCAGTGGGCCACTGATCCCACTTCAAGGCAGCCAACCTGCTGGTCACCTGACAAACTCCTCCCTCAGCTGAGGAGTCTGTTTTTCCTCCAGAGAGGAACTCCGTCCCTCCCCCTCTCTCTCAGCAGAGTCCAGCATCCAATATGACGGCAAACATGGGCTGACCCATCAAACGGCTCTGTCACGACAGGGTCAAAGAGAAACCCTAATACACCCAGTGGTATTTTATGGCTCTAAGCAAAGCAAAGCATCCCCGGCCTTGACCTGCTAGATGCCAGGAGCACCCTCCCCCCAATTATGACAGCTAAAAATGTCTACAGACTTTGCCAAATGCCCCAGGGGAATTACCCTGGTTGAGAACCACTCGCTGCTTTAGTCGGTGGAATCCACGTGTGTCTATCTTCGCCCAGACCCACATGTGGGTTGTGATACCTGCCAAAAGTCACATGCCATTTGCCAAGTATCCCATAAGCACACGCTGTGCTCCCTCATGCCTGTCTGACCCTTTGCAGACCTCACAGTAACCTGCAATTTCCCCCTACCTAAGAACCCCGAAAGGAATGCTACAGCTGGAGGGTTCCCCTCAGGATGCCAGACTTACAGCGGGTGGCTGTGAATACAGCCCTGAGAATCCCCACCCAGGACCCAAAGTGGTCCAGGGAGCACCATTTCTAACTCTTTTCCCCAGAATTGGCTTTCTTGTCTCTTTACAAACACCACCAACATAGCCATCTCACACAGGACTGCCAGAGCATGTTCGAAAATCCAGTCACATCACCTCTCTTCTGGGTACCCTTCCATGGATCCCCACTGCTCTCCAGAAGTCTAGACACCTAAGCAAGACTGTGCCACCCTAGAAAGCTGGACGCTACTCATTAGCAACGACGGCAAAAGTAACAGCAGCAGTGCCCACAGTTTGAGTGTTTATCCCACGCTCTGCGCCGTGTTGAACCCCTCTGATGTATTTCCTCCTTCATTCATTCCCAACCATAACTTCGTGGGGTGGACACCACTATTATTCCCATTTTACAGAGAAGAGAATTAAATCTCAGAAAGCGGATATAACTTGGTCGCAGTCACACAGCAAAACTTATCAAATGGTGCTGGAAGTCAAGCCCCAGGCTGCCTGTCCTTAATGAAACAATGTAGGCTCCATGAGGATTTTAATCTATTTACTGCTGTATCTCCAGTACCTAGAACAGTGCCTGGCAGAGCAGGCATTTAAATACGGAAGGGTGGGTGGGGGGGGGGGTAGAGGGAAGGAGGGAGGGAGGGAGGCAGGCAAGGAGGCAGGCTCTCAAACAGTATATACCAAACCTGGTTAATTACAAGGGTCACCTGGGAAGCCTATTAAAATACAATACTGAGTTTCAACCAACCTGGTGAATGACAGTCTTCCTTAGCCACTCCCAAGAGAAGGAGCTGCTTTTAGTTAACTGAATGATGGGAACTACAGGGCATAGATTTCAGGAGCCAAAATCCTGCTGTCTCATGCCTCTAAGAAAGAGCTTCGGGGGAAGGTTCCAGTAGCCGATACTTTTACGAGTTCCCCACACCCCCGGTGTTTCTGAGGGTCAGCCAAGCTTGGTACCGGCCGATCCAGAAGAGAAAGGACTCCGTCCACTCTTGGCGTAGCACACCTGTATTTACAGTCAATGCCCCTTCTACCCCCTGCAGGCCCCGCCCCCACCCCAGCTGCGCCAGGTTTTGGGGCCACCTGGGAGGTCGAGTGTGGCCAAAACAAACAAAACTGAGAGGAAAGTTGGCTGCCTCCACACACGGTCATCTTCAAAGCAGGGCTCTGGCGCTGGGCCATCTGAGGCCTGCTTGGCTCTGAAGCCAGGAGAAACCTTTCAGAAAGCTGTTTAATGTCACTCATGAGAGAAATCAAATGAAGAACTACGTCAAATCACTAGAGTCCACCTGTGAATGGCCGCGTTCAAGTTCGGAACGCGCCCCTCTCCCCCATCACAGTGCGGATGAAGGTTTGGGGGACAGGCACTCTCGTGCCTCATGGGCTTTTGTGGGGTGTCGCCAAACTGCCAAAGTCAAAATACCCTGTACTCTTTAGCTCGGGAGTCGCACTTACAGGAAGTTGTCCTTCAAATATACCCTTGTGCATATTTGTGCATGAAAAAACGCGAGGACGACCCTCACGCACTGCTGGTGGGAGTGCAAAATGGAGCAGCCGCCTGAAAAATAGTCCGGCAGTTCCCAACATGATCGAACGGAGTCACCACGTGACCCAGCAATTACACCTCAGCACACACGCAAGAAGTGAAAACGTGCATCCACACAAAAACTTGCTCACAGCAGCACTATTCCTAAGTGCCAAGAAGTGAAACAACCCATCCATCCATGAACGAACAAACTAACTGTGGGAAATTGATGCGGTGGAATATTATTTAGCCAGAGAAAGGAACAAAGTACCGATACACGCCACAACGTGGACGAACCTTGGAAACGTTGTGCTCAGTGAAAGAAGTCAGACACAAAAAGCCACGAGTCTATTTAAAGGAAACGTCCAAAACAGGGAAATCTAGAGACAGAAAAAAGACGAATGGTTGCTTAGGGCAGGGGAGAAGGATGGGGAGTCGAGGGTGATGGCTAATGGGTGCAGGGTTTGTTTTTGAGGTGATAAAAAAAAGTTCTAAAACTGACTGTGGTGGTGGTGGTTGCACATACCTGTGAATATACTCAAAACCTCTGCATCGTTCATTTTAAATGGGTAAATTCTCTGGTATGTGAATTCTCGCTCAATGAAGGAGAAGGAGAAGAAGAAGAAGAATGCAAGTACAGTAGCTGCGGCCAATAGCAAAAGACTGGAAATAGCCCAAATGTCCATCTCTAGGGGTTACACTGCAGTCAGAAAACTACGCGGCCACGGGAGAAGGCAGAGCAATGTGCTCTTGAGAAACCACTTCCAAGATGATTACTCGATTTAAAAAAAGAAATCAAGGTGCAGAAGTGTATGTAGTAGGGATCCATTTGTGCAAAAAAACACCACACACACATCACCCAAGCACAGAGTACTTCTGGAAGACAAAAGACTTTGATAATGAGCTTGCCTGTGGAGCAGGGATGGGGGCTGAGGAAGAGAAACGTTTATTTATGAACTTTTTTGGCTTTCCCCCAAGTGTACGTTTTAATTTTTCATTTAAAGAATAGTCAATAAAAATGCAAATTAAAGCAAGTATCTGCAACTGAAAGCTGCTTAAGTCTTCTTACTCTATTTGTCAAAAAGTCTTAGAAACTTTAGGAACTGAGCCAATTGTCGGATCTAAGGGGGCGTGGGGAAGGGAAGATGCCTCCACCAGACCAGCTTCATTTGAAAGCTACAGGACATTCGGTGGCTTGCCCTGTCCACATGCAGCTGAAGTAAAGGCCTCTCATTCTGTGGTTTGCAGTGAAACAAAACAAGCATTTATTTGGCTTCTGAGCTATGAGTTTCTACTCTGGCCAGTTAGCCCTTCAGAGGCCAGACAGGATGACCATCCATGGCAACCAAATGATCCCTGATGCTGTCAGACAGAGAGCACCCCCTGCCCGCCCAAGTGAGCTGTCTGAATGGCATTGCCAAGTTGACCCACTCGGGCCTGTTATTTCACCAGTAACTAGCTGAATCTCCCCCATCTGCTCTAGTCCCATCAGAGACGCAGACAAAGTGGCCACACTCATTTTTAGAAAACGAGAAGAAGGTATCAAACCAACAACTACAGTGACAAGTGAAGGCGGGAAGGTGAGACGGTGCATAGGCCAGAACTTGGGGAGGACAGGCCACACTGCCCCGTCCAGCAGGTACTCACAGAAGCCCTCGATTTTGTCAGCCGTCTTACTCCAGGCCACTTGCCGCGTCTCCATGATCACCTGGACAGTCCTCCGCTCCGGGGTGGACTTGCGGAAGCTGAACACAGTCATCACCGTGCCCAGCTCCAAGGCCCTCTTGATCTGGCTCTTCTCGTATTCCGGAAGGGTGTCCACGTTGACCATGGTGGTCATTGTCAGCCACTCCAGGGAGAAGGAAGGAGTGAGGGAACAAAGAGGCTGGAAGGGCAGAATAAAGGAGTGACTTGGTTTTAGTTAACCGAGCGGGATTTAGTTAACAGGGCTTGGACTTCAAGAGCCAAAATCCTGTCTCATGCCCATCGGCGTGAGTTTAAGAGAAGATTCTAGTGGCAGCATGAATTGCTGACCACTCAAAGCCCACACAGGACACACTAAGGTTTAAACAGAAGTGGAGGTATGGGAGGAGGTCCCTGACCTCCGTGGTCCAACCGTTATCCAGGCTTTGAATAATCAAATCACCCCGGCCTGGTAGTGAGCCTCTCCCTCCCCACACTTCTATGCTATAGAATATTTGAATAGCCAAAGCAGCCCAGACTGGCTCCCACCCTCCACCCCCAGCATCTTTTGCTATCCTGCCTAGAGATATCTAAGCATCCCTTTACTTCCTAAGTGAAACCGGGAACAGAAGAAAAAAAAAAAAAAAACTTTCAGAATATGTCTGTGGAGACCTCAGCATGGAAATGGGGCCAAAAGGACAGAAAATGTCAGGGCCCACCAGCCTCAAGTTCAAATCCTGGTGTAGGTTCCTCCTGACTGTGTGGCCCCGGGAAGTCTGTGTGACTTCTGCAAGCCTCAGTTCCATCCTTTCTAACAGGAGTGTTGGGACAGTCAGGAAGCCTGGAACGTGATGTCGCAAGCAAAGCACCTAGCGTGCTGCTCAGCATCCGGCAGGTGTTCTGGATCGCCACTCACTCCCCTGCACGGTCAGTGTTCATCAGGGAGGTGCTGGAGCCCCAGATCTTGGAGCCATCCTTGTCTGGCCTCTCTCACAACCAAAACCAATCCACCAGCAAAGCCAGAACCCAACCTGTCTCGCCCCTTCCCGGGTTCCTTCTAGGATCTTATACTTGGATTATTCTAAGCGCCTACTAATTGGTCACTCTGCTTCTGCCCCAACCCCCTACAGTCAACTCTCAGACCAGTAGCCAGAAGAATGCTTTCAGAACAAGAGTGAAATCGTGTGGCTCCCTTGCTCAATGCTGCAGTCACTCTTGTTCTGCAGAGCCCCCACTACCAATTCTGCCTCCCAAATGTCCAAAGACACACTGCCTGCCACTCAAGAGGGGACTTGAACTGAAGGCTGGCTAGCTGCAGACCCTACACCAAGTCACCTAAGCCCTCGGGCCTCATTTCCACACCTGTAAAGGAGAAGATAGATTACAAGCACCTCCAAAGGCTTTTGTGAGGATGAAACTAGCTTATCTCGGCCCTTAAGACAATGATGCAAAGTCAGTGCTACTCAGATTTACCTATTGTTACCACTGCCAACAATTGTTCTGTATATCTTTGTTTTTTCCTCCCCTCCCTCCGAAACTCAGCCATGACTCCATAGAGAGGCTGGTGGTCAAAAGGGCTGTCTGGGCCAGTCTGCCTCTGATCCCCAGAGCCTCCTGCCAAGTTGCTCAAATTCAGGGCCTCGGTCCCTCACCTATAAAATGGGGATAACAATATCACCTCCAGAGACACTGGAGGACTGAAAGCTACCATGTACACACAGCCCCCAGCATTTAGCAGGGCCTCAGATAATGTCAATCAGCCAGTTGGTCAACATGTTAATCTACATGCCAGGTCCAAAGCTGGAAACCAAGAAGCAAATGAGGAGGAATGGGGAGAGGCCCAGACCTTGCCCTTCACCCCCTCCTCCCTCCTCCCTCTACCTCACACCCACGGCCAAAGGCAGCTCTGCAGGTACATTGGCAGCCGGAGATAATATTATGAATTATACCTGCTCTGTTCATCTGGAAACAGACCAGTGGGCAAAGGCCCTGCAGGACTCAGGGTGTGCCAAAATTCCGCCCAAAGTTAGCCTCCCACCTCTTCACCCTCTAGTCCAGGTAAAGCGGAGGGACAAGGTGCCCCTGGCCAGTCTTATCCAATAACTATTTATTGCCCCAGCCCAGGTACCATCATCTGCTATACATCTCATTTATCTCAACGAGAAATACCAGAGGTGAAAACTGAAGTCCTGAGAGGTGAAACGACGTGATCAAGGTCATGCAGACACGTGGCCACATCAGGATCAGAACCCAGGTCTGAATCCCATGCCCCTGCTCCTTCAGCACCTGCCTTCTGGAATTCAGAATCCTGTGGCAGAATGTGGCCAGACAGCAACTAATCTGGCAGCCCCTGTCTCTCTCTAGAGATTAAAAGACTTATCCACGGTGACACAGCGGGAAAGTGGCAGAACCAGGATTTGAACCTGGTCCAGCTCTGCAGCTCTTCACCATGCTGACCACCCCAGCCATGAGCCTTTGGAGTTCCCCATTCCCAGGTTTCAAGACCAATGTGCAGGAGGGCATGAATAGGAAACGCCCTGACACAATGCCTCCACCTTCGATTAGACCCGCCAACCAAGAGGCACTTACCCAGGCCCTCAGTTCTATCTGGCTCTGGGAGGGCCTTGGACTTAAGTGTCCCAGGATTCCTGTACGTCCAGCTCAGGTGCCCAGTGGATTGGCTCAACGATAAACATCAAGTCTCTCATGCTGTCTCTCGCCAAGAACTGGAAAGACATCCTTAGGGCCACAAGATCCTTCGAGTCAACCACCAAAACCCAGCCAGCTCCCTACCCAGGCTTGCAGAGCTGGACGCTTCAACTAAGGCAAGGAGGTCTCCAAGGCCTTGACCCCAGCGGAGGGCACTAGCCATCACAAGCAATTTCCATTTTGCTTCTGCTTTCAAAAAAAAAATGAAATAGTCTTGAAATCCCTTTTTTGTTCCTGTTTCTCAGCTTCCCTGGGTAATTTTGTAAAATGACTTATGATGTAAATACAAACGTGGCTGGGATTCAATAAAAGGTTTTGCCGTTTTTACTTTTCACGTCCTTTTCTTGGAAATAAACTTCTGGAATACAAGGACCCAGAACCAGAAAGCAGGGGAACTTTTTTCTCTTTGTTGCTTTTTACACACGTTAGGCTAGTACAGGATTTCATACAAAATCCCCAAAAATAGTTGTTAAAATTTGGCAGTCACATCCCTGAGAGGTAACCACCCCTTCTACAACTTAAGAGACGTTACTGCTCCACTCACACCCGCCCCGCAGCATTGGGATACATGTTGTCACTGTGAGAACAGGCAGTGTCAGCCACTGCAGGCAGGAATGTGAATTGGTTCCACTTTTTTCTTAGGGCAACCTGTGAGTACCTATTAAAATGTAAAACATACATGTGCTTTGATCCAACAATAACATATGTGCAGGAACATGCACAAAGATGTCCATGGAAGCATCGTTTGTAATAGAAAAAGACATAAACCAGTAAATAATTCACTGCTCATCAGTGTGTGTTGGGGGGAGTCCCTTAAATAATGTGCCATATCTACTGGAAAGCATGAGGACTATTTATAAGCAATTTAATCTGGAAAGATTCATGAGATAGATGAAGAGCTGTACACCAATAAGTATAAGATAACTACATTTTTAAAAAGCTGCTTATAAATCCAGATGGAAGAGGTTAGAAAGGATGACTTGACTTTTTATTCATGTAAGTGGTGACACTATGAATGAGCTTTACTTTTTTTGTGTTTTTATTGTTTTCTAAACTAAGACGTGTTTTCAAGTTTTCTCACTGGCCATTTTCCACCATCTCCACCCAGCAAAGGACTATATTCACAGGGGTCCTCAGCTTTGACTTCCAGAGGAGCCACCCCACGCTCAAGGTTGAGTGCTGGGGAGGGTGGGCAGTTGGGAGAGACAGCAGCATCATTGGGCAATTTCAGCATCCATGAAGCCTGCAGTGGTTATTGTCCCTGAGCTAGGACACACAGCTTTGTAATAGGGTAAGTGCCCGGGGCTTGCATGAACCCCTACATTAGTAAGCCCTCCCTGTCGACCTATAGCTAAGGCTGATGACCCAAGCCCCACGCAGGGCCCTTAGCCAGAGGGTGAAGAACTAGGCCGCACCCTTTCAACAGATAAGCCCCAGTTCTCAACACAGCCCTGGAGTGTAGGCTTGGGAGGCCCCAGAGTCTATAGGAGAAGAAACTGAGGCTCAGGGTTCTTCAACTTGCCCAGAACCATACAGCTGGAACTGAAATTCAAATTAAGTTGATTGACAGGGCCACCTGTTTCCCTTGAACCACGTCAGCCCCCTAACCCCACGACACTCTTTTGTAAATCTCATTCGAAATTAGGTGCTAACCCCGCCCCCCCACCCCCCAGCCTCCACCGGAATCCAGACGCCAACCCCCAGGCCAAATGGGACACATCCTTCCCTCGAATTCTTCCGCTACGGGGATAATGACCTGTTTGGGATTCCAAAACATAACTAAGAAAACGCACAGACGCACGCACAGAAATAGGCGTACAATTGTGAGGTGGGAGAGAGAATCATAAATCCCCCGAACACTCTCCCGGTCCCTCCCGGGGAAGGGCTGCGCCTTCTGTGGTATCGCGCCGCCACCCACCCACAGGCAACCACCTGTGCAATACGGGGAAGTGCCGGGGACCGCCCGGCCGCGCACGGTCGGCGAGCCCTGGGCACAGAGGTGGCCAGAAACACGGCCCGTCCCCTCGCAGGACCCTGCGGCCACGGGAGCCTCGAACGCCAGTGCGCGCGCGACCCCCCGAACGCAAGCCGCGTCGCTTCCTCCGGGTTCCCATTCAAAGCCGGGGCCGCCCTAGGGCACCCACCGGCGAAGTGGCGTCCGCCCCGGGTGAGGAAGTGGTCGGCGGCCCGGCCCGGACTCCTGCCTCCACCGCCTGGACCTCCGGCCCCGCGGGCGGGAACCCAGACGGCGCTCCCCCCTCTGCCGGTGCCAGCTGCGCCCCGGCGCAGGTTGCCCCTCGGACGCAAACCACTGGGCGCCAATTGCCCGAGCACAGGTCCCCGGGCGCCCACGTGAGCTCCCTTCGGGCCGGGCCACCCACCTGGCCGTGCCCCCGCCGCGGGTCCCGGCTCAGGGGTCCCGCGCGCAGCCGCCCGCCGTCCGGGCTCCGGGCACTCCTCGCCGCGCACTCCCCACAACGCGTGCGCTGCTACTTCTGCTTCTTCAGCCTCTGCAGCGCGCCACGTGACTCCTCTGGGGCCGCCCCCCACGCCCCGGCCCGCCCCACCCCACCCCTTGCCCGAGGCCGGCCCTGTCCCGCCCGCTGCTTGGAGCACCCCAGTGCGGCGGCCCGGCCTGGGACCCAGCCTGGGACCCGGCCTGCGCCCACAAAGGAAGAAACCGACGCAGCGGGAGGGAAACAAGGTCACTTGCAAGGTAGATAAAACTTCCAGATAGAGTAGCATTTATGGAGTTTTTATTGCATACACGTGCTTTACATCCATTTAATATACACCTCACAAGCACCGATAATTGACAGTTCATGGACGTAATTTGAAATCACTGAGCCTGCGCTGGTGTCAGACCACCTGTTACTACTTGCGACAAGCCACTTAAATGCCCCCAGACTCAGTTTCCCCGTCAGAGAGGATCAAAATAGTGCTGGCCCTAAAAGTTTATTGTAAGGAACTTAGAATACCAAGGAATCGATCTCCCAGTTTCCCGATGAGATTTCTTTTATGGCTCACTTTATAAACTTAGTCAAATGCCTAATTATGATATTTAGTTGACTCATTAACTACCTGTGTCTATTTCACGTCACATACTGTATGATGTAACATACTCTTTAGGAGAAATATTGCCTTGTTCCATTCTCCTTTTTCATGAAGCAATGTTATTCAAACCTTCCATATGTATCTTTGATGCGAATGTCTTCGTGGTGACTAGAGCCAGCTTTAGGGTCACTTACAGAGCTGTCAACACATTTTACTGCTAAGTTGCTTGAGTTACAGTGTTTTTTGAATCTATGAACGTTGCTGTGACTGAAAATGTTGCATATGAAGCAACAGGACTCATTTGCTAGCTTTAGAAAAATCCACAGATTCATGTTTCACTGCTCCTGTTTCAGGTGTGTGCCAGTGCTATTCACCACATGTCACATACTGCACTGTTTTTTAAAGAGATCTTTGAAAGGCGTGTTATAACGTCAATCACTTGGAATCACGGGGCCAATTTCCCAAGGAATAATGGCTAAATCTGGGTAGAATTTCTTTGCCTTGTTTTTCGTTGTTGTTTTCAGACCTTCAGCATACATTTCCATCCATCCTTTCAACACTTCTATTCTGGTACATGTTATATAATGTACATATTAGTACAACCGTATGTGTATAATTTATTATCACAAAGTCCACATGTACAGGGAAGCATGTCAAATCTCTTGCTGATAAAATGAGACTGGTTGCAAACAGAAGATTTGGAGACTACTAAAGGAAGCCTTGGCTCCTAACCTCTGTCCAGACAGATGCTAATTCTGGTCAGAGTTTTCTCTGGTCCCCAGGCATTAAGAAAAAGAACGTGTAGAACATGCTTTCATTGAAAGAACTCACTTTGAATCTGTGATCATGAGTCTATAGCATTTTTGGAGTTAAGATGTCTGTTGTGTATGAAATGATGGTCATAGCAGATGCAATTTGCTTCTTTTTTTTTTTTTGTATTTTTAATTGCTTTTTTTCTTTACCTCATTTTTTACCCTCAGATAAACAGCCAAAGGAATCCAGTGCAATAAATGGAAGTGTTTGGGGCTCCTCATCTCTTTTGTTCAAACTTCAACTTGGTTGTTCAGAATAAATTGAGATAGCAGCCCCTGTTCCTAAGGACTTGAACATAAAATGACACTTCTTTTTCAAAGCATAATAGGTAGGGGGAGAAGCCACCTGTATAGTTAGGGATATATATGGCAGAAAGCTCCTGTCATGGGTTAGCTATGGTAGAACATCAGTTGGTGAGTGGAAGAGGCAGGATTTAAACCTGGGTCTGGCTAGTGCCAGAGCTCATGGACACGCAGACCCACTGGCCCTCTCCAGCATTAATAGGAGGCATTCAGGCAGGGAGAAGTGAGTGTAACTGCTCCACTTCACAAATGGGTCAGGAAATGACCTCAAAGGGTGGAGGGAACTTTCTTTTTCCTTCTCATATAAAAAGAAAGAAAGGGGAGAGAGAATAACCTAAAAGAAAGTAGTCTTTTAATCAGCATTGTTTCAACTTCTTATTCTGGGTCCCTTACTAGTCCTCGGGTAGGCACATGTTTTTTTTCCCACACCCCTCTTCCATCTCCTAGCAGCCATGGGGCCTTGGATCATTAGCCCCTTGCTGCCTCAGTTTGCCTCTGCAAAA
>NW_011888810.1:1784709-1787640 GCF_000151845.1 Pteropus vampyrus
CAGCCAGGCTGAGGCCCACCACCCTGCCCCAGGGAGCCTTGCCTACCTACCCCCTCCACCCCCACAGCCAAAAATGACCCAAAAAACCCCTGCAAACCTTTGAGTTTGGTTTCCTTTCATTGTTCAAAGAAGTACATGTTCCCTGGGGACAAGCTAAGTCCCAGCTGCTGGCTGGCAGGCCTCTGTGACAGGAAGTACCACCCAGAACTGGCTCCCAGAACTTGGGTTAGGCCCGGCCTAGCCACTTCTTTGTGATAGGTGGACCACTCTATTTTTTTAAAGCTTTATTGAGGTATAATTGATATACAAAAAAACCCTGCACATATTTAATGCGCACAATTTGATGCGTTTGGATATATGCATATACCTGTGTTACCATGACCACAATCAAAATAATAAACATATCCATCACCTCCAAACATTTCCTGTTGTTGCTTTTTGCGCTCACTGTGTGTGTGTGTGTGGGGGGGGGTACTTAACATGGTATCTACCCTCTTAATAAAATCTTAGGTATATAATATGGTATTGTTAACTATAGGCACAATGTTATACAGCAGGTTGCTAGAATTTACCCGTGTATAATAGAAACTTTATGCCCCTTGAATACCTTTCCATTTCCCCCTCCTCCCATCCCCTGACTATTTTAGATGCTTCATATAAGAAGAACCTTGCGATATTTGTCCTTCTGTGACTGGCTTATTTCACTTAGCATAATATCATCCTGGTTCATCCAAATTGTCATAAATGATAGGATTTCCTTCTTGTAAAGGCTGAATAATATTCCATTGTGTATATATAACATTTTCTTTATTCATTCATCCATTGATGGACATTTAGGTTGTTTGCACATCTCGGGCATCATGAACAATGATGAACTGCTGTGAACACAAGAGTGAAGATTTGTCTTCACGATCCTGTCTTCAATTCTTTTGGATATATATAATCCACAAGTGGGAAGGTTGGACAATATCGTAGTTCTATTTTATTTTTTTGAGGAATCCCTTTACTGTTTTCCATAGTGACAGAACCAATTTACTTTCCCACCAACAGTGCACAAGGGTTCCAGTTCCTCCACATCCTCATCAATACTTGCTATCTTTTGTGTTTTTTTTAATAATAGCTACCTTCTATCAAAAGGTATTGATCACCTTGTCACATACCTGTTGGCCATTAGTATGTTTTCTTTGGAGAAATTTCTATTCAAGTCCTTTGCCCATTTTTAAATCAGCTCTTTTTTTTTCCCCTCCTGAGTTGGGGAATCTTCTATTTAAATTGAGGCCTGTAGTTTTTCTTTGGGTTTCTCAAGCCTTGGGTTCCTGCCAGGCCTCGTGTATTCATTCAGCCATCACGTGTTGAGTGCCTACAAGGGGCCAGGCACTGCCGGCCTCCAGAGAAATAGCAATAAGGATGAAAGTCTCACCCAATGAACATACATGTAGTTGGGAGAGAGGGAGACACATGAAGAGGCCCCAGAGTCAGACTGACCCGGTTTGAATCCCAGCTCTGCACCTCACTGTCTGTATGGCTCTGCACAGAATTTTCATCCTCTGTGAAGCCGTTTCTTCATCTGCAAATAGGGTTGCTATGGAGGAGCAAGTCAACGAATGCAGATCCAAGTCCTGGGCACTGTTCTTGGTCAACATGGCAGCTAACATGGCAGTAATCGCATTGCGATGGATACACACCTGTCCTGCTGTGCTGAGAACCCCACTGCCACTGGGCTTTCCAAGACCCTAAGACTCATGTAAAATCAAGAGAGACGGTTTAGAACCAAGAGCAACAGTGTGCAGGAATGGCTGAAAATGCTGGACATGGAGACAGACAGGCTTGGGTGTGAATCCTGGCTCTGCCACTTACCTACGTTGTGTCTGAAATGAAGAGACTTAGTTTCTCTGAGCATCAGTTTCTCAATCCGCATTGCTGAAGACAAAAGTCCCTACCTGTAGCGGCTGGAGTATCAATTAGGATGTGTTCAGCTTCCACAAAAAGGTCATCTATAACCTTATGTTGCTGGAAGACCAAGAGGTGGTGGGCTCAGAGCAATCAGAAGTTCAAGAGCACCAATAAGACAAATATTCTTTCCATATCTGCCATTCCTGGCAACCAGACCTGAGAGGAAAAAGCCAAAAAGAGGAAACCTTCCCCAAAGCCCCTGGCACCTTTCCCTTCTTGTATCATTGACCAGAATCAGGTCACCAGCCCATTTGGCCTCAGTTACTCTCCAAGGAATAGGATTCCACATCTGGCTAGATGTTGGGGATATAGCTTCCCTCAAGTCATGTGAGGGTCCCCATGAGTATGTGACAAAACAGGGTAACTCTTGGCAGCGGGGAGGGAAAATGACATCATATGGACAATCCAAGGGTTCCGCAGTTGTCACAGAACTACATGAGGTGGCCAGCACAAAGAAATCATCCCGGTACCTCCCTTTTGTTCCCACCACGGGCCAGCGAGCCCCTTACTCAGTTCTTTCATTCATTCAACAAACACCAAGCCCTTAGTCCAAACCAGAGCCTGTGTATTAGTGTCCTGGGGGGCTGCATGACAAAGTACCACAGACTGGTGGCTTAAAGCAGCAGAAATTGATTTGCTCAGTTCTGGAGGCCAGAAGTCTGAAATCGAAGTGTTGGCAGAGTTGGTTCCCTCAGAGGCTCTAGGGGAGAATCCATTCCATGTCTCACTCTTAGCTTCTGGTGGCTGCTGGCGATGACATGGAGCTGCGTCCCTCTGATCTCTCCCTCCATCTTCAGTGGCCATCTTCCCCAAGTCTGTGTCTCAAATCTCCCTCTCCTTTCTCTGATAAGGATTTAGAGCCTAAATCTAGTATGATCTCATCTTGAGATCTTTAATTCAATTATATCTGCAAAGACCTTCTTTCCAACTAAGGTTATGTTCTCTGGTACAGGGGGTTAGAACTTAGATCTTTTTTGG
>NW_011888810.1:1790655-1792648 GCF_000151845.1 Pteropus vampyrus
ATAGTAGCTTTATTCATCATCAATGAAGATTGGCAACAATGGATAAACAGACCCTGGCAGAGCACTGGGCAATAAAAGGGGATAAACTATCGACAGGCACGACACCAAGGATGAATCTCAAGTGCGTCATGCTAAGGGAAAGATGCCCAAATCAGAAGGCTACAAAAGTAGGACTCCATAGATATAACATTCTGGAAAAGACAAAACCACAGGGACAGAAAATAGATCACTGGTTGCCAGGGGATGGGGATGGGAAGAGGGGTTGACTGCAAAAGAGCATAAGGGAATTGGGTGGAGTATTTAATATTTCAATTGTAGTAGAAATCACACAACTTCATGCATTTGCCAAAACTCATAGAACTATGATTATGATATAGGAGATAAGGCAAAGGAGGTTGAGGGAAAAGAAATAATTAATGCAGGTTTGAGAAAAGAGTTAGAAAGGCTTCTTGAAGGTGGCGATCCTAACACTGAGACTAGTGAAAGGACAGGAGCTTTCAGCTGAATGGGAAGGAGAGGAGAGGGGGCAGGATCTCAGACAGTGGGGAAGGACATGCATGACACATGCTCTGGAGAGTGACTCATTTCTGCTATAGCGAAGGGTGTACGTGCCCGGAAGGAAAACAGGGCTCAACTCATGCAGGGCCCGTTGAGTCTTGCAATGGCATTTGGACTTTACCTGGGGGCAATGGGGAGCTACCATCGGTCTCAGAGCAGAAGCATCACCTGGACAGATTTCTGGTTTGGCATAATCATTATGTGGACAGTGGGAGGGTGGGGTGAGGGAGCCAAGCTGGAAGCACGAAGAGTGGGCAAGCCATTCTTTCCTTCTGGTTGTGCATTCTTGGCTGAGGCATTTGGTCACTCAACAGACATTAACCTAAAACACTTGCCATTTGCCAGGCCCTGTTACAGAAGCTGGATATATGAAAAGGGACCCAAAATCTGTGTTTCTTACATTCCAATGGGAAGACAGAGCACAAATGAGGAAGGGCATTAACAAGATCATTTCGGATGGAGGAGAGTGCTTTGACATAGCGGGTAGACATAATGGGGTAGGTGAGGAAGGTATTTACATATGGCATCACAAAGGCCTCTTGGGGAGGTCACATTTGAGCACAACCTGAGGAGGAGGAGGAGGAGGAGGAGCCCTGAGAGAAGCGCTAGAGAAGGAACTTCTCTGTCAGGTGCAAAGGCCCCAAGAGAAATGCCTGATTGCTTTTGAGAGTCACACGGTGGGTCATGCGGTGAGTGCAGAAGGTGGGGTCCCTGAAAGCCCTTCCCAAGTCTTCGTTCCAGCAGAGGAGGGGCAGAGCCTTCCCCTAGGGGTGGCTGTGATCCTGTCTCATGCCCCAAGCCCTCTGCATTTTGGTGGATAATAGTTTATGGCCCTGAGTGTGGACAGAAGGCCTGAATCCATAAGGGCAGCTTTTCTTCTGGTTCTAAAGGTCACAGCTGTTGCCACTGTAATCAGTGCCCATGTTGACAGAATCACAGCAACTTCAGAGATGGGAACACTTAGGACACACCTGGAAAGGCCAATCTGGATTTTCAAATTAAAGAAATAAAAAATAAATAAAGACCTGAGCACGCAAACACACATCAGCGTCTGACGACTCATCTGTTACTAAAATCCCCCATCAACAGAGGTAGGCCTGTCCAACTCTCTCCTGGTGCTGTCACCTCCTTCAGCCACACAGCAAAATGTCTGCAGGGCACATTCTTTCACAGATCGAACCTCTCTATCAGTCTGAATTAAGCTGCCAACCAGCCAGCCAGAGCACCAATTTGTAAGGGGCAAAATGTCACTGACAAAGTGCAACAGTTTACCGTGGCTGCAGAAACAAAGTACCACTAACTGGGTAGCTTAAAATACAGAAATCTATTGTTGAATGGTTCAGGAGGCCAGAAATCCAACATCAAGGTGTTGGCAGGGTTGGTTCCTTCTGGAGGCTCTGAAGGAGAGTCTGTTCCATGCCTCTCTTCTAGCTTC
>NW_011888810.1:1792698-1834822 GCF_000151845.1 Pteropus vampyrus
CAGGAGGCCAGAAATCCAACATCAAGGTGTTGGCAGGGTTGGTTCCTTCTGGAGGCTCTGAAGGAGAGTCTGTTCCATGCCTCTCTTCTAGCTTCCGGCAGCTGCCAGCAACCCTTAGTGTCCCTTGCTGTGCAGATGCACCACTCCAATTTGTGCCACTGTTGTCACATGGTATTCTCTCTGTGTGTCTCTGTGACTTCACGTCATCTTCTCTCTGTGTCTGTGTCCTCTCTTCTTTTTATAAGGACACCAGTCATTGGATATGGGGCCCATCCTAACCCAATATGACCTCATTTTAACTAATTACATTCGGAAAGACCCTATTTGCAAATATGGTGACATTTTAGGGTTCTGGGTAAACATGAATTTGGGGTTGGCATTATTCAACCTGGTGCATGAGGTAGCAAGCAAGAAGGAGAAAAATTGCCCTTCCACAGGCCTCTGAGAGAACTGGAATAGCCAAAGATCAGCTTGTAGTTGAAAAGTTTGATGCAAGGGGTGAGTGTGAAACCCCCACAGGACATGCTTGGGAAATAATTGATGGTGGCTAAACTGCCTTCTTATCTATTCAAAAGACAACTGTGGGCGACTGTATTTTCCAAGACATCCGACCATCCCATCTGCTCTTCCACAATGTGACACTGACATTCTTCCATTGAGAGGTGGTGTCCAGGTTTCCCTTCCTTGAACCTGGCTGATCCTTGTAACTTTTTACAATTGACTCAACAGAATGCGACAGAAGGGACGATGGATGACAGCTTCTGCCTGGCTCACGACACATACCTTGTGTCCTGACTTAAGAAGACCAGGTAACCTGAACTCACTATGCTAGAGAGACTGCTTAGCAAGACTGCACAAAGAGAGATGTCAAGGGAGCCCCATATGCCCCAGCCCCAACTCGGGTCAGGTCTTCCCAGCTCAGGCACCACCTATGAAAGTGAAGAAGTCTTTGAGATGATCCCAACCGAAGTCAGCACTCGCTTGCAACTGCACGGGAGACCCTCAGCCAGAACCGCCCCACCCTGACCAAATTCCTGACCTACAGAAACCATGAGAGATAATCAATGTGTGTTGTGGTTTAAGCCAGGAAGTTTGGAAGTGCTTTGTTACACAGCAATAGCTAACTGATACAAAGAGTCCACTTTGCTCAGTGGGGCTTGCAAGTTTGGGGCAGAGCAGAATTGTCCAGGGAGCAAAAGAGAGGCAGGGCTCTGCCACCTGAAACTCTCCCTTCCTCGCCCTCTCCTAGGGCCTCTTCTTCTGCTTCTCCTCTAAATAAAGTCTGAACAAGAAATTCAACATGTCCATTTAAAAAGGACACTGTATACTCGGCCTGCTCAGAGGGCCCCATATTCTAGTGTGGCACTCCTTTGCACAGCCTATTCCCACTGTCAGGAACTCACTCTCCCCCTCTACCTGACGAATTCCATCTCACCCATAAGACTCATGATGTTAGGGAAAATGACAGGACAAGTTTTATACACATGCTCTTTAAACTAACAGTTGAGAGTTGCTTTAAAACAAAAATAGTGACATATATACATTTGCCATGACTCTGAAATGCATTAAAATTAAGATCCATTGGGAAAGATGTTTAGAGATGTGATAAAACGCACACAGGAAAATGTTCCTGGTGGAATTACTGATGGTAGTTATACGGAGGCTTGCTGTACAATTCATTCACTTTTTCTGTCTGTTCTAAATCATTCATAATGAAATGTAGGGGAAATAATAGGAGCAATAACACAGCAAATACAATGGGCCAAGTACAGTTCTGAACCTTAACATCTAGGAACTCTTTCAGTCCTCAGCCCGACCCTGTGATGGAGGTTCTATTATCATCCCGTTTCATTGATGAGGAAGCTGGGCATAAAGAAGTTCAAATCCAGCCTAAGGTCACAAGGCTGATAAGGGACAGAGGCGCGACTTGAACCTAGGCAGCAGCCCCACACCGTGCACACTTAACCATTACAAGATGTCACCTCTCACTCATGTACTGCTTTTCTATTCAGAAGAATTATAATTTTATAATTTAAACATACTAAAAGTTTTACATAGTGGGTTTCTGCCATTCATTTTGGCTGCCCAGTGAAATCTACCCTCCTATATCTGGGGCATGCCCCCTAGAAGACCCACCTGGTCAGTGAGTGCACCAGCACCAGGCTTGTGTTCCAAAGCTGGCGACTGGAGAAGCAGGTGTCAGAGAGCATATAACTGGAGAAGACAGTGGCAAAGACATCCAGCAACAGCAGGATCAAAGGCTGAAACCTCTGAGCCCAGCAGAATCAGGTGCGTCGTCTGTGCCCAGCCCGAGTAAGGGCACAGCTCCACTGGGGCTATCTGATGCCTGGTTGTGCTTTGCTTCCAGTAGTGTAGATTCTAGATTTGCTTTCCTGGAAAGTCCACAAGCCACCTAACACCCTCCAACAAATGCTCTTGCTAACACTAGAATGAGTTTCTGCTCTGCCTCTGACAACTGATCAAGATACGTTGTATCTTCTCAGTGATTCCTGACTATATAAAGCAACCAAGCAGCATAAAGCTAAAATGTTGGCAAGGATCTGTTGACAGGTGCTGAGTAGAATCAGTAAGATCCTACAAGTTAAGGGGAAATTCATGTGTACATGTCTATGTGTATAAACTGTCTCAGAGAAATCACTGAGATTGATGATGGTGCCTATCCCTAGGGAGGAGTTTGGATGGCTGGAGCTAAGGGCAGTTTAAAAGAAACTTATTTTTAAACATTTAGAATTCTGTATGTGTGTAAATATTACTTGTCAAGAAATAAATACAAAATTGAATTGATTAAAATCAAGAGAAAAGCAGGATGAAACACTAATTATGGTGGTCTCTGAGTAGCTATTTTTCAACCTCTCTATACACTTCTGCATTTCTCAAATATCTTAGCATGCAGATGTATACGCTAATAATCAGGTGGCAAAAGGTACAGTGAAAAAGAACCAGAGCCCACAGAATGGGAGAAGACATTTGAAAATCGCGTATGTGATAAGAGATTTGTATCTATCATATATCAAGAAGTCTTCCAATTCAATAAGATGAATAACCCAATTTAAAAATGGGCAAAAATCCAAACAGATATTTTTCCGAAGAAGTATACGAATAGACAACAAGCAGGTGAAAAGATGCTCAACATCATTAGCCGCCTGGGAAATGCAAATTGAAGTCACATGAGATACAACTTTATACCCACTAGGATGGCAAAAATAAAAAAAGGCATACAACGACAAGTGTTAACAAGGATGAGGGGGAAACTGGAACCTCATACACAGCTGGTGGGAATGTAAAATGGGGCAGATGCTTTGGAAAACAGTCTGGCAGTTCCTCAAAGCGTTAAACGCAGAGTTACTGTATGACTCAGCTATTCCGCTCCCAGGTGTGCAGCCAAGAGAATTGAAAACATATGTCTACACAAAAACTTGTAAATGAATGTTAATATGAACATTATTCATAACAGCCAAAAGGAGGAAATAACCCAGATGTTCATCAACTGATGGGTGGATAAACAAAATGTGGTATATCCATACCATGGAATATATCCGGCAGTAAAAAGAAATGAAGTAGTGGCTTTTTTCTATGAGACTTCCTCTTTTCTGCTTGGGGGGTGGTGTGTGCATGTGTGTTTTGTTTCTAGAACCTGGCACAAAACTGGAGCCTAGCCGAGTGTTTGCTGAATAAACAAATAGGGATGGCTAGCTGGCTGGCTGGCTGGCTGGGTGGTCGGACACATGAGTGGGTGAGTGGGTAGGTGGATGGGTGAGTGTGTGGGTGGGTGGATGGCTATATGAAGGGTGGGTGGGTAAATGGATAGGTGGCAGGAAGAATGGATAAATGGGTAGGTAGATGGATGGATGGATAATGAATGGAATTTTCAGTCTGGGTCCCTCCTAGAACGTTCTTTTTGCTTTGACTCCCCCAAAAGTAAAGGCAATGCAACTGCTCCAACATGACTCTTTTTTAAAACGCTCCATTTCGGCAGGGTTCAGGCTCAGGCAAACAGCCCATGCACGGAAGATGCAAGGTCACTATACTTCCTGCCACATTCCCTCTCTCTTGTCCAAAGTAGCAGCAAGTTGAAACAACTGGGCTCTCTTACGTGATTTCAGAAAACATCTGCAGATGCCTGGTGTGTCTATTCCAGGCCTGGGCTCCAGGTCCCAAAGTTCCCAAGACAGATCAGACTTGGAACGAATGGCTGAAGAGGCAAGATAAGGTGGTGGGATCATCGAAAGAGCAAAGCTCTACAGTAGACACCTCTCGTTCAAAATGTAGCTCCCTTCTTTGGACAACTCAAACTCTCTACGCTCCCAGTTTCTCATCTATAAAATAGAGCCAGTGACACCCTCCCCATGAAGTCTGTGACTCTTCAACTCCGGTATTATTGAAAGGTTCACATGAGACCTGGGACTTCCTCTGCTTCTTTCCTCTACCCAGCTCTCTACTTGTCCTCCTCTGGCTTGTGACAGTATGGCATGTTTACCTGCACCAGCTCTGGTTTCAGATGACCTGGCTTCAGATGACCAGAGTCCGGGCTTGGCTCCTCCATGTGGCCTTGGGCAAAATACCTAACCTCTCTGTGCCTCAGTTTGCTCATCTGTAAAATGGAGATAATAGTAGCTGCCTCATAAGTTTGCTATGAGGATTAATTATCTAATAAAATCACTTAGGTAAGTGACCGGCACATAGCAAGCACTTCGTGAATGCTGCAAGCAGCACAAATAATTGCAAGAAGCAGTATGTCACTACTGTCCCAACGCTCTGCGTGAAAGGCAGGAGAGGCGGTGGCAAGTCATGCAGCTGGCTCTCCAAGGGAAATGCTGCCCATCCACTGGGCTTCCCTAAGCGCCCCTGGGTTCAGCCACCCTACACTTCATCCTGGCAGAATAATGACAGCTCCACCATCTTTGGAGGGACCTTCTGGAGCGTCCTTTTCCTGATGGCCTGGACCTCTGGAGAAGGGCACAGTTTTAGTTTCCAGGAGGGTGTCCTCTGAGCTTCTGCAGAAATGGCTTCAGGAGCTGAGGCGGGTGTTTCAGTTAAGGCAAGGTGGAGGCTTGTCTCCCATGGACAGCCACCTCTCTGCTCGGCCAGGCGGCACTTTCCTACTTGCCCAGACTGACCACTTGTTTGATCTCGTCTGACTCTCACCCCAACAGCAGGGGGAGGGGGGATTTCCAGCCCGAGTTTACAGATCAGGAAACAGGGGCTCAGAGAAGACAGGCAATTTGCCTAAGGACACACAGCTGGTTCTTCTTCCTACATGTCCCTCACTGTGTGCTGTTGCCAGGGGGATGACCTTTTGGGGGGTGAGTGTTACCCGTTCTGGTCCGGACTGGGAAAGTCAGCTCAACTCCTGGGGCAGAATTCCAACCCTGCAGTACCTGGGCTATTGTAGGTGTTCGATAACTTCTAACTTTTTTTTTTTTTTTTAACAATGTCCTTTCTTCATACATATTATTTTTAAAATAAGAAATAATAACTAATTTTTTCATAACTGCAATATGCCAGGCATTTCTGACATGTTATTCTACTTAATCCTCACAGCATAGTCTATAGAATACCTCATAGCAGGTATTAGTGCCCCCTCTGGGATCTCTGCGAATAGTTCAGACAGGCCTGGTTTTGACAATGCCAGGGAAAAGTGTCGGGAGGAACGGGAATCCCAGTGAATGAGCTCTGCCAGAAGGCCAGGCAAAAAGTCGTTCATTAGATTAGGTCTTGAGTGCTGACTTCTTACCAGGTCCCTGATTCTGATAAACTAAAGTGCACTGCTTTGTGAATTTCAAAATCACCTACCGCCTGATATGAGGTGACAGGAACAGAGAAAACACAAATGGGAAAGGAAAGAGGATGGAGAAGGAATTGGGGAGAAATTAGATGGGTTATCTCAGAGGCTTTTGCAGCCCCTCCAGTCACGGACGGAGGTGGCGAATCTAGAAGTGGGTCCCCAAGGACCAACGTCCTCAGGCTGCCAGCTCTGGCCTCCATCTCACTCCTGGAATCACCCCAGGTCAGCAGAAGCGGCTCCCCAACGGCAGGGCTGTGATGGGGCCCAGACCAGGTAGGCTTGACAGGCAGCATCCTCATACCAGTTTAGCCTCCACAGAGGTGGGACTGTCCTGGCCCAGCTATGGAGCCCAGGCTGCTTGCTGGTCCAGGGACAGGGGTAATCTCATCTCCACAGCCACCCCTCACTTAACTGGGCCCTCCAGCTAACTCTTCTCGAGAAGAAAGCAGCAAACCACTGTCTCCTTTCATCCTGGTCCAGAGAGCCTCTTCCCCTTCCCTGTAATCATGGCTGTGGCCTGTCTTCAGTCATCGTCCTCGCTCCCCTCACCCCCTCCCAAACTCAGGGCCCAGACTGCACCCAGTCATCAAGAACAGCATGTTCAAGGTCAAAGCAAAGAAAAGGGCTCCTCTTTGCTTGTGCCCACACCAGCCTGTTGGGCAGTGTCCTCAAGTTTCCCCTCTGGTCTGGGCTCCAGCTCTCCTAGAGATGATATAAGGCATTACTTCCTGGCTTTTGTCTTTAAAAGCTTAAGTCATGGACAAGGAGAAAGGAATTCCCTCCAGATGGAGATGCCCAGAAAACCAGAAAAGGGGAAAAAGATATTTGTGCCTTGAGGAGGGACCAGAGCCAAAGGGATGCTCCGCAGAGGGGCGGGGCTGGTGTGGTATCACGGGCACCTTCTGAGTAAATACTCTCGATACCACCACAGCCCCACGAGACGGGTACTGCTCTCATCCCATGTTGCCGTTGGGGAAACTGAAGCGCACAGAGGGTACGTGACTTGCCCAAGGTCACACCTCTGGGAAGCGGCAGAGCCAGGATTTGAACCCACGATGTTTAGCTCCTGATTCCACACCTCTCTGTCTACAGTATGGCTACAGGGGCTTCCCCAGTGCCTGGGTCCCACTTAAAATCCCAGCACTTTGGGTAGTTCCTCAAAATAACACACACAAAAAACCAAAAAACAAATGATCCAGCAATCCCGCTTCTGGGTATACACCCAAAATAACTGAATACAGGGACTCGAACAGATATTTGCACACGGCAGCATGCATAGCAGCATTATTCACAAAAGCCAAGATATGGAAGCAAAGCAAATGCCCACTGATGGATGAATGGGTAAGCAAAACGTGGTCTATACATACGAAGGGATATTATCCAACCATAAAAAGGAGGGAAATTCTGACACATGCTAAGGCATGGATGAACCTTGAGGACATTATCTAATAAAATAAACCAGTCATTAAAAGACAAATACTGTATGATTCCACTTATATGAAGCATGTAATCAAATTCGGAGAATTTGTGGGATGGTGGTTGCCAGGAGCTGTGGGGAGGAGTTATGGGGGCGCTTAGTTTAATAAGGACGGAGTTTCAGCTTGGGAAGATGGAAAAGTTCTGGAGATGATGGCGATGATTGCAGAACGATGGGAATGTACTTAATGCTACACAACTGTACACTTTAAAAAGTTAAAATGAATCTACGGCCATGCCGCCCTGAACAAGCCTGATGTCGTCTGACCTCGGAAGCTAAGCAGGGTCGAGCCTGGTTGGTACTTGGATGGGAGACCACCTAGGAAGACCAGATGCTGTAGGCATTTTAAAAAAATAAAAATAAATAAATAATAAATAAATAAGTTAAGACAGTTCTGGGGCTTTGGCACAGCACGGAGCTGGGCGCACCCCAGTGATGATCGATGATGATGTTTCACCGAACTGGCTAGATGAGGCTGAAAGGCTGTAAAGAAGCATGGTGCCCCTTGTCAGCCTGAGCCTGGGGGCTGCTAGGACAGACCAAGTGGAGATGAGACAGAAGCGGGAAACGGACCCGGAGTGGCTGTGAGTGGCTTTCCTCAGCAGAGGCTGGCTGTGGGTGGGGGGAACCTGAGTGGCTCAGGCCAGCTGTAGGCTCTGCCTAATAGCTACCATTATTAAGCACTTGCTGTGTACCAGGCTCTGTGCTTAGCACGACACATGTAGCATCTGATTCATTTCTTACTACAACCCTTTGGAGGTGTTATTACTTAGGTTCATTGCATAGATGAGGAAACTGAGGCTCCAAGAAGAAAAGCAATTTGCCCAAAGCCCCCAGCTAACAGCGGCAGAGACAGGCGTGGAACCTGCATCTCTCAACACCCATCCTCTTCCCAGGCCACATAGGGCTTTCACTGTTGAGGTGCCCAGTGCTGGGCTGGGTCTTCTACCCAGGGCTGGGGTCCTTGCCTCCCTGGGCATCTGGAGCAGTCTGGCTGTCTGGCAGTGGTCCTAGCCTTGGCCCACATCCTCCAAGGAACTTGCTAGAAGCAGATTCAGCCCATGCAGAGCCTGAATGGAGGGTGGCCAGATCCGGGGTCAGTCAGCATTTTCTGTCTGGCTGAGGGAGAGTTCGGGGAAACTGCTCACTCCCATCCCCACACATACACATTGCTTTCCAGGGCTCTGGGGAGGACCGGGGGGAGGAGGGGATGGAAGTGGAGAAGTGTCCTCAGCCCAGCTGGGTGAGTCCTCCAAGAGAGGTTCAGAGGCCTCCTCGGCCACTGGATGCTGCCATTAGTGCAGCCACAGCTGCCTCCGCCCCGGGGAAAAGAGGAAGTGGTCAAAAGCAGCAAGAGAGAACCTTGAAAGAGGACGTGTCCCAACCCACACTCCCCTCTCCCCTCGGGGAAAGGAGACAACCGGTGCTTCTTGGAACCTCCCACCAGGGGAAGACGGAAACCCCACAGTGACATCCTGAAAATACTCTAGAATTCTGAGGGCCTCCAGGCCCTTTAGCCTTGGGGAACCTTGAGGTCCAGGGGCCAGCCCTCAGCTGGCTCACAGTTGACGAGTAATGGAAGAGGGGGGTATCGTGGTCAGAATGCACCTCTGGAGCTATGGGTTCAAATCCTGACTCTGCTGCTTATTAGCTCTCTGGCCAGGGACAGGCCGCTTACCTTCTCTGGGCCCCAGTTTCCTCATCCGTAACATGGAGATAACAAGAGTCCTTACCTCTAAAGGTGTGGTGAGAATTCAAGGAGGTGTGAGATGTAAAGGACTTGATGCATGCCTTGCCTGGCAGCAGAGTTTACAAAATAATTCCTATTGTTATTTGAGGGGAATCTCTGAAGCCCCAGGGCCCACAGGTTGCCTCCCTTCTCCAGGAGGCTGGACCTAGGGCTGGAAGTCTTCACTGGGAAGGACCCAGCAGCAGGTGGAAGCTGGGCCCAGGATATGTCCAGCCACGCTGCTACCACGAATGGAGAATCAGAAAAATCTTAAAAACAAAAACGGATGATCCCCATCTCTCCAGAGGTGCGCCCTGATCCTCTTCCATTAGCATAGGCTAATCTTCAAACAGCTCCAGAGAAGGAGGCACAACCAACACACCAAACAGCAGAGCACAAGGGATCTGGGACACTAGCTTAGAAGCTACACCAAAACTCTGCTGCCTTGCCCTGGATGCAGAATCAGCCATGTTTGCTGCCATCACCATCTTGAGTCTAGTGCCGCAGAGATAGTCATTACCACTCTAGCCTTATAGTGCGATAGCTGTTTACAGATCTTTTGTTCTGTCATTAAGGAGTAGTCAACAAGGCTGGCACCTGAGTGAGGTGAGTTAAGGGCATAGGGTGGGACCCTGACAGCGACTGTCTAAACTTTGTGCATCTTTAAAATTTGCACCTCCTGAATCTTCACTCTCAGGGTGTAACTTAGGGACATTACTCGCTTAGCCCTAGCCCCATCACTCCTCCCTCTTTCAAACATCCACCTCCACTTTCAAATTATTCACCAAGAACTAAATAATATACTTTATAAGAACATCCTAGATTTAAAAGGAGGGAAGAGATGGGAGTAACGCTTTGGGGAGGAAACTTCCTCCCTTATTTTTCAGAATCCTTCATCGCACAGGATAATTCTTTACATTAAGACTGAGTGTCCTCTGCTTTAAGTTCAGAAATCTTTTTTTCAAAAATACCCTCATAAAGGAAGTTCTGGAAATCTAAATAGAAACTCTTATTATGAGACGTGGGGCCAGGATTTTACACCATTTGTGTGTGACAAAAGACCAAGGGACAGTAATATTTCAGCACTTCGCACACAAGAGGAAACACAATTGGCCAAATTAAAAAAAAAAAAAAAAAGATGGTCAACCTCATTAATCTTCAAAGAAATGAAAATAAAACACCATTTTTACACTCTAGTCAAATAATTTGGTGTCTAACCTCATAAATTGTTTCCTAAGTTTGTTCAAACATGTACATGTCTAGGTGTATGTATGTTTACAGCGAATTTTTTTAATGGGATAATTTTTTTACTTAAAATATGCTGTGAACCTCTTCCTAGGTCAGCATATCTAATAATTTTTTTTTGTTTTTAATCAGCCATAGCACTTTGCATTACCTTATGTGGTTGGAGCCCCATTGAGTTAATCATTGCCCTATTGATCTGTGTCTTTGTTTCTCTTATAAGCAATGCGCCTTTGTACATGTTTATTTGAATGTTTGAGTAAATATATTCCCAGAAAAAAAAACATCTGCCATTGTAAATGCTAGATCACACACCAAAACATGTATGATTTAAATTTTAACAGAAATGTCAAATTCCCTTCCCAATACATGAGTGTTTTTGAATTGGCAACAACATTCATCATTACTTCAATTTTTTTTTTAATTAAAAAGACCACTTTAAGATTTTCAGAGATGGTGAAAAGCAGCCTAGATAGGCTCAGGGAAGAGGTTCTTTGGCTGAGTACGCTGCTGGCCCCCCAAATAAACCGCAAACCAGTTGTGCATGAATATGTAAATCAAACCCATGCCCGAGGCGCCCGGCACTAACTTCTGTTTCCTGCGTGGAGAGCCCCTGTAACAGCAGCAGTGGGAAGACAGCTGGGCTAAGCTTCCGGGCTAAGCTTCTGTGAGCACCCAGAGCCTGGAAGTCCACTCTACCCACTGGCTCTCTCTGGCCACTTCTAGCCCTCAGTGCTAAGAGGGGTCACCTGCAAGAGGGAAGGTGCCAGGCTGGATCCCAGGGACACCGTTTCAATCCCAGCTCTAACAGTGTCTCACTGTTCAGCTTTAGACGAGTTGCTAAGACTCTCTGAGCCTGTTTTCCTAATCTGTAAAATGGGCCCAATCAAATCTGCCTGGCTCACGGGGTTGTAAGAAGGATCAGATGTGGGAAAGGATGTGAAAGTAACTGGTTTTCCTGCCTTCTGTTTGGGGTTTGTTGTCAGGTCTGCAGCTGGGGACTAGGGGATCCTGGTCTGGGGTTTTCTGACCACAAGTGCTTTCCCAGAAACAGTCTTCTTTAAAATCATTATTTTTCTTATCTGAATAGGTTATCCATGTACACGACACAAAATTCAAAAGGTCCAAAAGGGTAAGTGTGAGATTAGAAGTCCCGTTCCCAGAACACACAAACTGCCACCCAGTTCCCCTCCCCGGAGGCAGCCTTTGTCACCTCCTGCTTGTGTTTTCTTCCCAGGTCAGCTTTTGTGCATTTCCACAAAAATGCAGCATTCTACACATACTGCTGTGCACCTTTCCTTTAAAAAAATATTTACCGTTTTTTCTTAAAGCTTTTCTCCTATCAGTGTATATGGAGCATCCTCATTTTTACTTTAAATCAACAACCATATTTTAAACAGATTCGCCAATTATTAATATATGCCACATTTGCTTTGTTTCTCTCTCTTTCTAAACTATCCAAGAGTTAGTATTTCATACCTAAATACTTCAACAGATATCTCCTAAGAAGGACATTCTCCTGCATAACACAGTGATCACATTAAGGAAACTCAGTCTACGGCCTGCCACTCTGAACAAGCCCAATCTCATCTGAGCTCAGAAGCTAAGCAGTGTCGGGCCTGGTTAGTACTTGGACGGGAAACCACCTAGGAAGACCAAGTGCTGTAGGCTTAAAAAATAAGGGATTGTAAACTGACAAGGTCCTTGCAATCTGTGAGGTCAACCAAGAGTTACCTTTCCTAAAATAAACAAAAAAACATTCAGGAAACTCAATATTGATACAATGCTATTATATACCCCATAATCAAATTTCCCCAGGTGTCTAGTTAAAAAGTCCTTTTTTTAAAAATCCAGCCTCCAATTAAGTATCACCCCTTGCATTCAACAGTCACACCTCTGTAAGTCCCCTTCAATCTAGAACAGTTCCCAGTTATTTTGTCTTTTATGAGATTGACATTTTTGAGTGTCTACTCCAGTTCTGCAAAGTAATTCTCAGTTTGGATTTTTCTGATATGCTCCACAAAATAGATTGAGGTTAAACTTTTTGCAGGCAGGAATGTTACATAGATAATGTTACACCTCATTATTTTTAATGGCAATGTAGTATCCCAGTATATGGACATGCCACAATTTATGTATCTTGTCCTCTGATCCATAGATATCTAGATGATTTCCAGTCATTGGTTTTACAAACACTGCTACAGTCAACATTCTTAAACATCTGTCATTTTGAAAGTGACGAATACATCTACAGGATGAGTTCCTAGAAGTGGAATCATTACACCTACACAAATTGTCCTTTGTAGATGATATACATACTTACTAATACTCTCACCAATACTGTGTAAGGACTCTTACCCCCCAGAAGCTTGGTTTTTTTTCATTTCACCTCACCATGTCCTGGCTAGTAAGGTCACACATTTTTGCTAAGCCTCTCCATGACAAGATTCCTTACATCTTCCCTTACGAGTCTTGGCTGGAATTGGAATGAAATCCCACCTTCCAGAGACAAAGTCCAAAGTGCTCTCCAGGAGCAGAATTCTTGCTTTGTTACAAAACCCAACCGTTTGCTCCTCAAAAAGAAGGATTTGTTAAGCAACTGAAGTGTGTACAGCACTTGCTGGTTGCTTGATCAACGTTATCAAGACTGCCAAGTTGAATTATTAATATGTCCATTTTACAGATAAGGAAAAGGACTCAGGGAGATTAATCTGCCAGTTAAACAGAAGAATAGATTCTATCCTTCCTTAAGTGCTGGGGGAGGAGGGAAACAAAAGCAAATCCTACACATTAACTATAATCCAAAAATTGTTAATCTCCTGCCATCACCTTGGGCTCTGGTTAGATTATCTGGGTTTCCCCCTCCCGGGTATCGGACTACTTAAAAACTTCCTTCCTCAGAATGCACCACTCACAGAAGCTTCCGGCCTCTGTGGACTACATCTCCCAGAATGCAGCGCGTCCACATCCTCGGGCACGCTTCCACGTCCGGCTCAAGTGATTTCTGGGAGTTGCAGTCTCTGTGCTGCGAGTGGGGACAGAAGCGGTGAGGGCTGTCCAAGCAGCAATCCTCATGAGGCACAAGGGCATCTGGTTGGAACAGATGCTGCATTTATAAGCCAGGATATACTGGGCAGGCCTGGATGCACTTTCTACCTCCTTTCAGCCAGTAGGCTCTATCTGTGGCCACACTACCACAAGGAACAATCAATTGACTTTCTCTGATCAACTTTAGGTTTAGCAGAGCTAACCCTAGCTTAGCAACTTTAGGATCCTGTCATTCACTTTACTGTTCAGTTTTCTAGTGGCCATGAGGTTATATCCGTTAGTCTTTGACATCGTGTTTTCCCAGAAGTACACTCATGTTCCTCCTTGAAACACCTACTCCTTTCTAAGCAGTAAAGAAGAAAAAGGAAGGAAGCACCTTTTAATAGGCTATCTTGTTCCTACAGCTAGTCAAATAGTTACATTACAGGCAGGAAGTTCAAGAATAAAGTCTGGCCACTGAAGTCAGCTTTTGAATAGATAGCTGAAAGCCGAGGTCCTCAACCTATGGTTCTTTGCTAAAACGAACGTGCCAGTGCCACCCCAGATCTGCTGAATCTGTCTGGACAAAGCACCCCACCTGATTCTAACCTGCAGCCACAGTCAGAACCTCAAGGAAAATGTGAAATGCTTGTATTCTAGATTTACGTACTTTTTCTTGCAGAAGCCACCCAACGGGTCGCCTTGAGAGCAAATAAATGTGCATAACTTATCTTTGCAGCCCCAGGATCCAGCCTATGCTGCTCATAATATGGAGTGTACTTGGGGTTGATAACCTACTGATATTTGCCATACAGCCGGTTATCTATGGCCAGTGGCCATTCATTGGTCAGTGTCCATGTCATCCTAGTTGTTAAATATTTTGAATACGTTCATTCCTATGTTATAGTCATTGTTTTTGTATTTGTTGGATGGAATTCAGCAAAATTCAAGCTGGAAGAGACAGAGAATGATCAAAGGCAAAGATATTTGGTGGCAATACTAAGGAGTCTTGGAACTCAGAGAAAAGATTCAGAGGGCCACAGATCATCATGGAAGGTTCCTGGCACTGTTACTTATTTCACACTAGGTCACATGCCCATCCCATCCAATCAGGGGGAAGAAGACTGGGAATACCATGACTGGCTTAGATTGATCATGATTCAGTCTCTGGCTGGGCACCCTAGCATTGAGTCAGCAAGGAGGAAAGGGAACCCCTAACACCACATATAACTGAACACACCTTCTCTAATTCAGCCCTGCAGTGACCTGGATACAAAACCCAGCTCCTTTGCTGGGGTTCATTTACAAGGAGCATTTAATGATTCCTGTGTTCTTTAAAAAATGTTTATAGAATGATGGGCAAAAGATTCCACTGCATAACATTCCTTTTCAAGTCCATATTAGTATTGGGGTTAAGGGTAGACATTTTTGTTCTAGAAAAAGCAGCACTTCCATATCCCCTTCCTTCACATAGTGCCCAGTCTTGCTGGCTCCTCTTTCTTCCCCTCTGGATTCCTCTCAAAAATCGAAAGTTTTTTTCCTATTATTCAGAACAGTTCAGTTCTTTGCCAGCTCCTTTTCCATACTTGTTTCCTCATCACCCCCCGTCATTACTACTATTTATGAAGTCTGCTGCTGTGAAATCAGAATCTTTTTGTTGCAAGTGAGAAAAGACTCAACTCAAACTGCCTTAAACAAAAAGAGAAATGATCAGCTCAAGTAACTAAAAGTCTATGGCTACAGTCATAGCTGTATCCAGAAGCTCAGACAGTGTCCTCAGGGCTTTGTGTCCTTCTTGCTCCCTACTTCCTTCTAGGGAGGGCCTTGCCTTCAGACAGGCTCTTTCCCACAGTAGCTCCAAGTTTCCTTCCTCCCAGCTTCCCACCCACAATGGGAGAAGAGCTTCTGACCCACCAGTTCCAGTGAAAGCCGTGAGCCCAAGTTCTCATTGGCTCAGTGTGGATATGGTGCCTATTCCCAGTGTGAATGAAGATGGAATATAGGAATGGCTTAGATGGGGTTGGGTGATCCCCTCTAGAGCTGTGGGGAGTCAGGAAAGTGGGAGACGGTCAGCAAAGAAGGGCGATGGCTGTTGGGTTAAACATTGAGTGTCCACTAGGGCGCCATGTTAAACACTTCATGCAGATTAGTCCATTAATCCTTCTAATAACTCTACACGGAAAGGACTATTATCCCAGTTGAGTTGATGAGTAAACTGAGGCCAGTAAGTGGGGGCAGTGAGATTTGAATTCCAGAGCCAAGTGCATTCAGGTGCTCAGGTAGTCCTTCTGTCTAGAGGCCACTTCTCCAACCTAAGCAGGTAGGGGAATGGCAGTCTTTGCTAGCTGAGCATGCCTTTTTTGGGAGGGAGGGGTCTCATCTCCATCCTAAGCAGCTTATCAAAAAATATCTTACATCAAACATGGCCCTCTCCATTAGAGCATCGGTTCTTAGCCTGGGGATTGCGGTTAAAGGGGTCTATGAACTTGGATGGTATAATAGACAGAATGTTTGTGTTTCCTCCCCACTCCAAATTCACATGCTGAAGTCTTAACCCCCATGTGATGATATTTGGAGGTGGGGCCTTTGGGGAGTGATTAGGATTTAGATAAGGTCATGAGGATGAGCCCGTATGAGGAGGCTAGTGGCCATGTGAGGACATGGCAAGAAGGCAGCTGTCTGCTAGCCAGGAAGGCAGCAGGAAAAGAATCGGCTGGCACCTTGATCTTGGACTTCCAGCTTCTAGAACTGTGAGAAATAAATGTCTATTGTTTAAGCTACCTGGTCTATGGTGTTTTGTTATGACAGCCCGAGCTGACTAATGCAGATGGGGAGAAAAATTATACCCTTATCTGCACTATAAGTGAAATTTTGCATTTCTCTATATTATGACCATAGGCAACTAAACACAGGAGTATCAATGGGACCTGTGACTTCCTCATTCAAAGAAATCTCAGATATGCTCATATCCATTAGTCGTTGAAGGTATCTCAAAATATCACTGATGCTCATCGCTAGCCGGACAGTCTCATGTTGTCATACTGCTCGCTAGGTCTGATCATTAAACATGTCAATAACAAGCACAGATGTTATATCACAAATCTGAGTTTTTATATCTTGATAATTGTATTCAATATAACTGGTTTCCTCAAGACTCCTCTGAGTTTATGTTCTTAAAAATATTATTCCAAGAAGAATGGCACAGGCATGGGCCCAAAGTAAACCTAGGGAGCAAACTGTTCTCTTTCTTATTACGTGTCTCGAGGGAAGAATCACCGGAGGGACCGCAACATTCTGCTCAAAGCAGATAAGACGCAGGCATGTGAGAGTCGACAAATCTTAAGGGATGTTGAGTCAGGAGCTAAGCCTCGCGATGCTAGTCTGGGGTTCCCAGAAGCGGGCTGTTCCTCACCATCAGAGCGACCTCGCCTGAGCAAACTTCTCTGTGAGGTAATGAGCCCCCCAACACTGCAGTCACCTCCTCACTTGCCCCCCACACCTTCCCAACACTCGCTCTTGCCTCCTCCAATGAGGTAGGCTCACCGAGGCTAAGGCAATCTTTTGGAAGATAAATCAGATCGCACCACTCAGTCACTAAACGTTCCATGGCTCCCCACTGCCCTCAGGAACTCACCTAGACTGTGCCAATGACAGCTGACCTGTCCAGACTCATCTTATTTTACTTGCCACCCATTCACTCCCCCTAGCTCCACTGGGCCCCGCTCCTGGAATGTGCCTCGCTCCCTCCAGCCTCCTGGGCTTTGGCCGAGCAGGTGCCTCTGCCCGGACTGCTCTGTCTTCTGCTCTTTGCCAGGCTGACTGCCACCCATCTTGTCACTGAGCCCCATCAGGAGAAAGAGCTGGCTGGGTTTTTTTTAAATGGAGAGAACGTAATGTAAAGAACTGTTGACCGGGTATTGAGAACCAAAAAGATGACATGCAGACAGTAAGGTATCAGGACTTAATAATGACACAGTGCAGCCACCACCCCCAGGGCTCAAGGAACAAAGGAAGCAGGCAGATTATGAAAGGCTAGGAGCTTGGGAGCCCCGCTTGGCCTCTGAAGAGGGGCTGGTCAGCTTGGAAACATCACCTTCTGGGAGAGGTGGCCTTGATCCGGGTAACACCCCTGCCAGAGCACCTGTCCCTTTCCTTTAGGAGGCTGTCCACGGGCAGCATCATGGTGTTTGTTCGTGTTGGTGTCTGACTGACCTCAGGCTGCCCTCCTTTCCCGGAGAGCAGTAATCATGCCACGTTGAATATCACTGTGCTAAGTGCCACTGTTGACAGAATCATTTCTTCCTGCACTGGCTGGACTGGGACTCTGCCAAGCTATATAAAATCTCCTTGATCTTGAACCAGGGCTAAAGCCACGCTAAGCTCCTGGGGCACAGGACTCAAAGTGGTGCTCGCTCCCAGGCTGTGTAGGTCTGGGGTCAACCCCTGACCGCGAGTGCCACTCTAAATGCTGCACCCTGGGCCCCTCATTGCCTCACCTTGAACACTGGGCCCTGCTTTGAACACTGCCCGGCATATAGTAGGTGCTCAGTAAATATGTGAATGACTGAGTGCCAGACTCAGAGATACCAGCCCACTTCAAATAATGAATGCTCTAGGTCATAGTTTGACTGAGAAGGGCTATACTGCTTTAAAAATCTTTCCCTGATGGTAAATTTTATGTTGTGTTTTTTACAATTAAAAAAAAATTTCAATGAAAAAAAAAAAAGGCCCCCTGCAGGTCATAAGCCACTCAGTGCTGTGGGAAACGCCTCTCCTTTAGAGCCAGACTGCCTGAGTTCGAATTAAAGTGATTCCACTTCCTGGCTGTGTGGCCTTGGCCAAGTCACCTTCCTCTCGGAGCTGCAGTTTCCACACCTATAAAATACAACTAAAATAAGAGCAAAACCTCAGCACAGTACCCGGCCCACGGTGGGTATTTTTCACAAGTTTGTGTCCCCTTGATCACAGGTCAAACGCAGAGGACCCCCTCATGCTCTATGGAGCCAAGAGGGTGTACGATCAGAACTCTATTCAAACTTCCTTAAGCAAAATGGGAGATCTGTTGTCTTACATGTTAAGAATCTCAGGGAGGGAATGGCTTTGGGTTAGGCTGGGTCCAAGGGTTCAAATCAACAAGACCTTTATCAGGTTGGTCTCGTTCATCACCCAGTGACCGGCAAAGGTGACAGGGTGCAGTGATTGGCCTCTCCTGATTCACACGCCCCCTTAACGGAGGGTGGGGTTGGTGGCTGTGATTGACAGTTTCACTGAACCAGCTCCTCAAGGGAGGGGGGTTGATGTCACCAGAGAAAGGAGGAAAATAAGATAAATTGTAAACCCTACTACCTGCCACACGCTGTCCTAGGCACTCATACTTGTTAAATCATTGAATCCTTCTAACAACCCTAAAGGCGGGTATAGTTTTCATCACTCCCCTTTTACAGATGAAGAAACTCGCGGTGAGGGGTGGGATCAGCATTCAGCCCCAGACAGTCTGGCGCCAAGTCCAAGAGCTTCACCACGTCCTCATGTCACCTCTCCCTACCAAACAGAAGCACGAGAAGGATGTCGCAGGGGCAGCCCCAGAAGAGGGGGCTCCAGTGTTCCCCTGGAGTATATAAGCAGATAGGGACCACGAGCGGTCCAGCCTCATGGTGAGGCTGCCTTGAGTGCCTCTGTGTCTGGAAAATGCTGAGGGCTCCCAGAGAACTTTCCAGAAATTGAGGACACTCCCAGACTCCACCCGAGGGGCAAAAGCCCTGGCCTGAAGAGTCAGACACCAGTTTTGCCACTGCCACAAGTCGGCTGTGTGACTCAGGGTCAGTCACTGTCCCTCTCTGGGCCTGTTTCCTTCTCTTACAAATGAGAAAGTTGGGCCAAATCCCCATCACTCGGGGCCTGGGTTCTCCCTGGGGAAAAGCTGGGGGCGAACTGCTTCAACTTGTGGTCAGCCACAAACTGCTCTGTCCCCAACAGCCCCAGGTGCTAGGAAAACAAGGTGGCCCCCTCCCCCCACCTTGGCCCTCAGCACATCGCTGAGAAGGCCCAACTGTGAACCCAGCTTCCTCCCTGATAGCTGCCCCCAGTCCACCGCCGGGCCTGTCCCCAGATAGAACCCGGGGAGGTGCCCACCCCTGCTGCAACATCCCCATCAGGCATCTTAGCCTCCTCAACAGGTATTGGAACTCATTGGGGCAGGGGCTCTCAGCCAGGGGGATTTTGTCCCCCGGGTAGGGTTTCTGAATTTAGCAAATAAAAATGCAATCTCTGGGACATAATTATACTAACAAGTTGTGAGTTGCATACCTGAAATGCACATTTAACAAGGAAACATGTTGACAACCTGACACTCAGGGGACCTCTGTCCATACCTGGAGACATTTTTGATGGTCACAACGGGGGGTTTCTACTGAGTGAGTTGAGACCAGGGACACAGCTAGTGAGTTGAGACCAAGGACACAGCTCAACACCCTACAATGACAACGTACAGGACGGCTCCACCACAAAGAATGATCCAGCCCCGAATGTCAACAGTGCCTGAAGGTGAGAAACCCTGCCCTAGGTCCTTCCTATACTGACACGCACACTCACCTGCAACCTCAGGGACTGTCAGAGGAAGCGGTGGTTATCCTTATGAAAGCCAGGGAAACTGAGGCAAAGGTAAACTAGCTTGTTCCAGGTCACACAGCTGTCAAGAAGCAGAGTCTTCCACCTGTCTGTGCCTTCTCCTCTCTAATAAACTCATCTGTTTTTCTAGACATGGAACCATGCAAAGTTATCCAGGAAGTACACTGGGAGAGGGGGGACAGGTGGAATCTTGCAGGGTCCCCATATCCTTGGGGAACTGCTTCCTCCCTATGTGCAGGCAAGACGGTACTGGAGAGGGAGGATCCCAGGCGTTGCTACCAGGGCTGTTGTCAGTTGTGCCACCAGGGGGCAGCAGAGACTTTGAAATGAGTCTGCACGCAGGAGCCTCCTGGGTCCACCCCCAGAGATTCTGAATGGGGTAGGCACCAGGCATTGGTATTTTTTTTTAACAGCTCTCATGTGATTCTAATGTGCAGCCAGGACGGAGAACCACCAGTCTAAGGTTTCGGTTTTCATCCCTGACTGCACATCAGAATCACCTGGGAAAAAAATACCTATGTGAAAACAACCTAAATGTCCATCGACGAATAAAGGAATAAACAAAATACGGCATATACAGACAATAGAATATTACTTGGCATAAGAATGAAATTCTGACACATGCTACAACATGAATGAACATTGAATGTCACTGCGCTGAGTAAAATAAGCCAGTCACAAAAGGACAAATACTGTATGTATGATTTCACTTATGTGACGTACCCAGAGTAGTCAAATTCAGAGACAGAAAGTAGAATAGAGATTACCAGGGGCTGGAGAGGGAGGAATGGGAAGTTATTGTTTCGTGGGTTGAGTTTCAGTTTCGAATGGTGAAAAAGATCTGGAGGTGATGGTTGTACCATAATGTACTTAATGACACTGAACTGTATACTCAAGAATGGCTAAAATGGTAAATTTTATATTTTACCACAATAAAAACAATGTAGTGAAAACACAAATGCTGGATTTTAGGATTAAAGTTCAAGATCATCCCACAAAACAAAACAAAAACCCCATAAATATCCAAAGGTTTCCCCACAACAATTAAATAACACTAGGGGTTGAGCCCTTTGGCATTGACATCTTCTAACAGTGTCCCAGATGAATTTAACATGCAGTCATGAGAGAGAGTCCCTGGTCTAAGATAATTCTAAGATTGCAGCATCAAGAAGTATGGTATGCCATCCATTTCTTTATTGCGATGGTGTTTAAATTTGTCCACGAATTCTCTGATGCTCTTTCTTCAAGAGGTGGAGCGTAATTCTCCTCCGCCTGAGAGCTGAACTTTGTGACTTCCTTCTAACAAATGAGGAGGTGGGGGAGGGGAGGAGCAGAAGTGACAGTGATGGAGAAACTGAAGCCTCCTGCCAACAGCTGTGAGAGGGAGCCATCATGGAAGGGGGGCCCCGGCCCCAGCCGACATCTGATTGCAATTAAATGAGAGGGACCCTAAACCAGAAACTACCTGGCTAAGAGTCACTCCCAAATTCCTGTCCCACAGAAATGGTAAGATAATGCTTGTCGCTTTAAGCCACTAAATTTTGGGGTGATTTGTTACGCAGAAACAGATAATGAATACATCCATTTACAAGTCATTGAACCATCCACTCCTGTACATACCGACCCATTCATCTACTCATCCACTCACCCACCTGTGGTTCATTTACCTACACATCTAGCCATTGACCCACCCACCCAGCCAGCCACCCACCCCAGAACACAGGGACTAGCACAGAGTAGATTCATATAAGTATTTGTCAAAGGAACGAACAAACATTTCTAAACATCTCCTCTATGTTATTGGCTGAGACAGGCCAGGGGACTTACCGAGAACATGGCCCCTGGATCGCTGTGGGATGGGACTGGTGTCTGGCCCCGCTGGACAAGCCTGAACAGCCCAGGAACACGCTCTGACCCAAGGACTGTTGGCTATCCCCACAGCAACGTCCCCACCTGAGCCCACCCAATCTCATTTCTTTCTGCTGAGAACCATGCCCATCCCTCCCCACAAGGCCCTCTGGCCTGCCAGATAGAAAACACCTGGTTCTGTCTCTCCATCTGCCTCCACCCTCCTACCCCCAGGCCCGGGGGAGAATGCTAAAGCTGCTGGCTATGACTCAGGAGTGCTGGGCTGTCAGCCAGGGGAAAGAAAGACTGGGGGACAGCAGAGGCCTCGCTGTCTCTTCTCCCAGAACATTACAGAGGCCCGGGCCCTCGCCAGCCCACATGTATCCAGCCTACTCCCTATTCATCCCTTCGGGTTTACCTTATGTGCTCAGGCCTCAGCTTTCTTATCTGTACAATGGGAATAACAAGGGTATTTGGAGGCGAGATGACTCTCAGAAAAGGGCAGGCGGCAGCGAATACTGCAGTGTGCCTGTTGAGCCACTATGAAAAGAGCAGAGTGACAGTAAAACCAAAGTCCTCCCAGGATCCAGCAGGACCAGAGGTGACTGGCCCTCTCCTGTCCTCTCTCCTTTGCTCACTCATCTGTGAGAGCTGCAGAGTCTTCTCCAGTTCCTCTAACATTCCATACACACTCCAACCTCAGGGCCTTTGCACTGGCTGCTTTGCACTGGCTGTTCCCTCTGCCTGGAATGCTCTTCCCCCAAATACCCGCATGGCTCCTCCCTCCTTCAGGTCTCGGTTCATATGTCACCTTCTCAGTGAGGCCCAGAAGGTGACATATGAACCCCCTTTCTTCACTGTCTCCATCCATCTTTCGTATTCAGAGTTTTAGTCTTGTTTATTCACTGCTGGATCCCTACACCTACCAGAGCGACCAGCACATAGTAGTTTTACAAGATGGATGGACGGGTGGAGGAATGGATGATGATGGATGGCGATAGATGATGGCTGGGTAGATAAATAAATGGTTAAAGGAAGAAGATATAGAACAGGACTTCTCCAGTGGTCTTGAAGTCAGCCTCTAGGTATGTGAGTTCCCCACATTCTAGAGAAAGCCAGAAAATTGGGTACCAGCCTCCAGGGCTTATTAAAAAGTGGCTGCAAAGGTTCTGCTCTCCTCACATATCATCCCAGTGCCAACAAAAGACGGGAGTGGGGTGAGTGGGGAGAGAAGAGGGGAAACTCCCCTCCCCGGGGCCCAAGTTCACCACTGTCCTGCACCCACCCCCGGGGAAGGGACTAGTCTCACACAGCAGGGAAGAGAGAACTGGCGGGAGGTGCTGGGAGCGGCCACACGGCATGTCAGGGTGGTGGGAGCTTCTGGGCGTCACGTGAACACCGGCCGGAAGCAGGGCCCAAGACAGCTTCCCTGTGCCCACCCAGAGGCCCTGGCCTCAGCGGGATGCAGTGCGAGGTGGGAAATGAGCCACAAGGGGAGGGAGTTGCGATGGGGGAACATGCTGTGGGGATCCTGACCTCTTCCCCTACCCCACAGGGTCCCCCAGAAGTACACACGTGGGCTACTATTTGAACATGCCCATGGACCCATGGCCAGAGGAGCAGCAATGACCAGACAAGGACAAGGACGACGCCAGCCAAGGACCAAACACATGTCACTTTCCACCTTCAACCCATCCCCTCCCACCACGGGAAGAAGAAGGGACTCCTAAAAGAGGCTCAAAATGAACCTGAAATTGGACGAGAGGCTGAAGTTTTAGATTAGCCTGGACATTTTGCTACTGCAGGTGTCTTTCAGAAAGCGGGAAGAAAGATTTCGAAGATCAAGGTTTAGAGACAAAGAGAACACTGTTTCATGCCGGTGCTCCACGGAGGCCTGCGGGCCGCGGGCCAGCTCCGCGTTAGGTTGCCCCTTTCCCGTGCTGGGTCGCGGAGGATTACCTGAGCTTTGGCAAAGCTTTTGAGACACCGCCTGGCACCAGGAGGGCCTCAGTAAATGCTCATTGAATGAAGGGGCATTGGAAGTAAAACAATGGAGCAAGGAGTGTGGGGTGGGAGGGCTCCGTTAGAGGGAGCCTGCGCGCCTTGGTCTGTTATTGCCGGGGAGGACCATGGGAGGATGCCTGGGCTGTTTTATGCCAAGGATCTCCCAGACTGCAAGAAAGGAACTGCGCCTGGGCAACCGGGGGCCGGCTGAGGGCTGTGGGGAGCCCCTCCCGGTCTTGGTACCCTGCCCTGTCCCTGGGCCGGGTTCTGGGGCAGAGCTGCAGGCCTGCAGGACCTAGGTCAATGCCTTCTGCTTCCCTCTGCCGTGCAAAGCCTTCCCAGCCCGGGGGTCTCCTGCAGCTGCAACGCGTGCAGAGGGAAGCCAGGGTCTCCACGGCAACACTGACGTCATAGACCTGGGGTCCTGAACGCTGCCTCGTGCCTCCCGCCCCCACCCGCCGGCCCGGCGCAGCCCCAGCCGGGATCTGCAGCAGCTGGGACATCAGAGGCGTAGGAGCTGCGACCCCGGCTTCTGATCTGACCTGGCCTCCAAGGGCAGCTAGGTGTGAGCCAGGCCAGCCAGGTTTCACGGGCTTGCCACTTCCAGATTCTCGCTTCCTTCTGCCCCTTAGTGCTCAAATTGCTCTCAGCTGGCTGCTAGCTAAACAGACCTTTCTTCCTGTTTTATTAACAGGAAGCCCCCTCCCAGGGAGAATGCACGTTTTAATAGGAAAGTGGGAGGTGATGTGCCGCCCCTTTCCCTCCTCCCAGCCTGTCTCCCTCCGGTCCATTCCACAACAAAGCCAGATTATTTAAACAACTCCCAAATTATCATAGGGCCCCTCCCCCACCCCTCCGCCTCCGCCTCTTAACGGCTTCCCACTGCCCTCGGACAAAGACCTCCGGGGCCTCGCCTCGCTCTCCTGGTGCTTATCCCCCCATGCTTCCTCCTCCTCCCTTCTAGTAGTCCCTTCCACCTCAGAGTCAGGCACTGCCTCAGAGCATCCGCACCTGCTCTTCCCGCTGCCTGGAGGGCTGTTGCCGCCCCCACCCGCCCTGGGGGCTGCTCGCTTCCGGCTCCTTCTGGGCGGCTGCAATGCTGCCCACTCTTGGAGGCGCACACTCCACCCTGCACTTCCTTTTAGCTCTCTCCAGCGTTGTCGTGACAAACGGCATGTGGGATTATTTGTCTAATGGATTCCTTCTCCCTCAGACTGTATGCGGCAGAGGATGGCGTTTGTTTTATTCACTCGAGTCTCCAGTAAGTGCTCAATACGTTTCTTAAAAAACAGCCTTATTGAGATATAGTTCACATGCCCCACAGTTCATTCGAGTGTACAATTCCGTGGTTTTTAGTATTATTTACAGAGTTGTACAGACAGACACCAATTTTAGGACACTTCCATTCACTGCAAAAAGAAACCAATGCCCTTTGGGTATCTCCTCCGTGTTTCCCCAGCCCCTCAGCCCTGAGCTACCACTGATAGACTTTGTCTCCACAGAGCTCCCTATCATACGCTGGCATTATAAAATATGTGGAGTTTTGTAACTAGCTTCTTTCACTTAGCACGGTGTTTTCAAGGTTCAGCGCAATGCATTTTTGTTCAGTGAATAAATGAGTGGGTGAATTAATGAAAGGCTACGGGAAGCAAAGGAAGGCGCTGTTCTGGTGGATGATGGGAAGGATGACAGACCCTGGGACCATTACAGAATCCACGGCGAATGAGACAGAGCTCTGAATAAGCCTGCAGCCTGGTGGCCTCTGGTACAGTTGATCATCTTCAGCTCAAAGTCGAGAATCCAGTCTCGCTGCCCAATCCCCAATGTTAGGTGTACGTGATGCCCAGCCCACTGCCCTCATCAGCAGAGCTGTTTTCCTTTCTTTGCATCAGTTTTTCATTCATTCATTCATTCATTCATATTCCACAGAAATGCAGTTATGATCTATAAGCCTTTCTCTTGTAAATAATACTTAAAAAAATAAAATAAAATAGATGTTTGCTTTCTGGTGGGACTGGGGGCTAGACTCCTTAGCCTGGAAGCTCTGCCAGAGTCTCCCCAGGGGGTCAGGCCAGAGAGCCTTTCCTGCTCGGGGTCTTTCACAGTAGGCTCCGAGGTGGCCTCTCAACGCGTGCCGTCTAAGTAAAGCCATTTTATCGGTGTCTCAATGTTGTTTCAAGTCTTGTCACCTTGCTGCTCCCCACTTCCTACCATGACGCCACAGCCCCAGCTCCAGGTTTATAGAAATTCTAGAACTGTGCTGCCCCTCAGAGTGCGTGCTACTGGTCACATGGGGCTGCTCCTGAGCACTTGAGATGTAACTAGTCCCAAATGAGATAGACGGGAAGTACAAAATACACATCAAGTTTCAAAGGCTTCATAAGAAAAAAAAAAAAGGGTATAAAATATCTCAATGATTTTTGTATTGATTACATATTGAAATGATATTGAGGTATTTCTTCTTTTTAAGAGATGGCTAGTACATTTTACATTATACATGTGGCTTACATTCTACTTCTATGAGACAGCACTGGTCTCGAACAGCCACCCATCCGGGGACAGACCCTCCAACCCCAAGCCCACGATGGACACTGCTAGAACTCCAGGAGCTTAAGATGCATTACTGCTATCCACGAAGAAGCTCACGAGAGAATCACAGCCCCACCTCCCAGCCCAGCAAATCCCCTGTAGCAGGGCCGGGGGTGGGTGCGGTGGGCAGCAAGCAGCTGTTGCGAGGGGTATCCTGTGCCCCAAAGCAGCTGAGATTCCAGCAGCCCGTTTCCTGAGCCTCCTTCCCCCACTGAATCCAGCAGCCCCTTCTCCCTGGCAAATCAGAGAGGAGAAACAAGCCCCGTGTCTCAGAGGAACAGCTCGTTGTTCCTACCGTAACATTCAGAAGCCAAGAAGTCTGCTGCCAGGAGCTTGGTGGAGAACCCTCCAGACCATCCTCAGCCTCCTGCTTCTGTGGAAATGACCAAAAGTGCTTCGGGGAAGGTTTCATTTCTGGAGGTGGATCCGAAGGTCAGGTTTCAACACACTGATAAGTTGCTTGGGGACCAGGTGGATTTCATTTCCCTGACAAATCCGAGAGGCTGGCCCAGGCTTGCCTCACTCAGCATTGGAACGAGAACAAGAGGGAAGGCTAACACTGAGGCTTTCCAAGCCCTATCCAAATCTGGTTAGAGTACACTGAAAAATAAAGCAAAGTCATATATTCTACCATGTACAGCTGTGCAGGTTGTACACTGCACAAGGGTGACACTTTTAAGGGAGTTTGTATATTTATTATACAACCTTGTATATTTATTATGTCAACTGTCCAGCAGATGGCAGTATAGTGTTTTGAGTAGGGGACACAGAAAAACACCAAGAGGCTTCCTAGGAATGGACAAGGACGGCCCTGATGGACATCATGGTGGCACTGGCACCACGCATCTTCCCAGGCCCAGACGCAGCAGGGGAGCAGCAGCTAAGTTTTTTAAAAATCGAGGCAAAATTAATGTAACATAAAAAAAAAAACAGCTTAAAGTGGCATTTAGAACACTTACAATGTGCAATCACCACCTCCATCTAGTTCCCAAATTTTTTCTTCATCCTAAAAGCAAACCCCTCTCATTTAGCGGTTACTCCCTGGCTTGTTAAACACCAATCCACTTAATGTATAGATTTGCCTATTCTGGACATTTTGGATAAATGGAATCATACAATACATGTTCTTCTGTGATTGGATTGTTTCACTTACCATATTTTAAAGGTTCATTCGTGTTGGAACATGTTTCAGGACTTCGTTCCTTTTTGTGGATGGATAACAGTCCATTGTCTATACGTACCATCATTTGGCCATTCATCCATTGGTGGATATTTGAGTTGTTTCCGTATGATTGCACATTTAAAAAGTTGATTCGTAACATACAGTAAATTACACAGATCTTAAGTGTGGAGCTATGAGTGTTTAGACATCCACATACCCACAGGTCAAGATGTAGAGCATTTTCATCATCCTAGCTTTCCTCCTACCTTTGCAGTCAATAACAAGCCCCCCCACCCCCCACCTTGCAGAGATAACCACTAATGTGACCTCTTTAATCACAGATGACTTTGTGCCTGTTCATGAACTTTATATAAATGAAATCATACAGCAAATACTCATTTGTTTCTGGCTCCTTTCACGTAACATAATGTCTAACCAGTTAATTCATGTCATTGTGTTTATTAGTTGGCTCTTTTTCTCTATTTCTACAGGATACCGTCATATGAATGTCACTGTGTATGTGTTTGTTCTCCTGCTGATGGAGACACTTGCGTTGTTCCACTGTATGACTATCCTAGTTTATTTATTCATCCTCTAGTTAGTGGACTTTGGGGTTGTTTCCACTTTTTGGCTACTATGAATAATGCTGCTATAAACATTCTTGTGTCTTTTGGTGGACGTGTGAGCTCAGCTCTTTTGGACATATACCCAGAGTGGATACCCAGGGTCACAGGGTGGGCAGATGTTTTAGCTTTAGTAGATACTTTCTAAAGCAGTCGAACCAATTTCTGCTCCCAGCAGGGATGCATGAGAGTTTCTGTAAGCTGCCACCCCCACCTCTAAAAACAGGTGCAAGTTTATTCCTGGGCCCCCAGCTCAGCCGGGAGGTATCTCTGTCGCTAAGGTCAGGGCAGGAATACCTGGTGACCTTGAGGTCATTGGGTTTTCCCAGCCTGTCATGGAAGGGCTCCCCCTCCAAGCTACCCCTCTATCTTCTAGCATGATTAGTCACTGTCTTAAGTTTGGGTTTCCCCAGAAGCAGGCTCTGAGATAAATATTCCATCACAAGTACCTTATGTGGAAGTCGTCGCAGAAAACTCGAACGGGACCGTAGAAAAGTGAGGTGGGTAAGGGCAGGAATCCTAACCAGGGAGCCCTGGGGGCAGCTGGAGATTAGGCCCAGGGAAGGGCTCCAGGAGCCAGAGAACTCAGCCTCAGAGCCCCATAAACCAGCCTGCAACTCCTAGGAAATGCAGATTCTCAGGCCCACCCAGACCCGAGGAATCAGGATCTGCATTTTCCAGAGATCCTGAGGTAGAGAGAAGGAAGATTCATCTAAGGAGCTCTGGACTAGAGCTTCTGTGAGGCCCTGCTTCACAGCAGTCTGGATCGACTGCAGGAGTTCTCCCCTGGGGGTGACTTTGTCCCCTGGGGACGCTGGGCAACGTCTGAAGACATTTCTGTTGGTTATAACTGGGGGACGGGTGACACGGCCAGGGGTGCTGCTCAACATGCTACAGTGCATGTGACGGCCCCACCACAAAGGAAGTCCTGGCCCCAAACATCAACAGTGCCGAGGATGAGAAGCCCTGGCCACTCAAAAGGTGAACCCCCAACTCTCGGCCTATGTCTTGCCCCGCCCCATCCCCTCACAAGGCCCCCTGGAAGCCATACAGAAAGGCCAGATGTCAATGAGTCACTTACAGTTTATTTTTGCCTGAAAGTATTTCACATCTCTGAACACAGCTACGTGACAGTAGTATAACCATCAGGAAAAGCAACAGTGCGAAGGGAAAAGGTGGCATGTCTTGGTTCATCTTTTTTTTTTTTTAATTTTTTTTTTTTTTTTTTTGCTTCTGCTTCTTCCCGCACCAGAGTGCTGTAAAGTATGGGACCGGAGGGGAGAGAATAAAACCAAACAACGGAAAACAACAACAACAACAAAAACAAAACACAAAATGGAACACTCACACACACACGAAATAAAACCTGGCACGTAAAATGAATTAAGACTGAAACCCAATTTCTTTTTTTTTCCTTTTTTAAAAAAATGAGGGCATAGTCGGGGGGTAATAAAGTCTACCTAGCAAAGTATAAAACGACAAAAGCATGGTTTCCATTGAATAAGATTAAATATATATATAAAACAATTACATTGACAGGGGGTTAGGTCTGGAGGTGCTGGAGGAGTATTTGTGCTAAACCAACAGAAAAAGGGTCTTGGGGGAGAGGGGACCCCAAGTAAACTGTAAAGGGGCTGTTCTGTACAGTGAGGGCTTATTAAGAAAAAGCCAACTGTTTATAAAAGAAATGGAGGTTGGTTTGTCATCGGGGCAGGTATGGGGACAGAAGGGGTGTCTGTGCTGCAGTGGTCACATTCATTTGGGTGGGGCGGGCAGTCAGGCTGGTGGAGGCGACGTCTCTCTCTTCTCCCAAGAGACCATGCAAGGAGGCGGCATGCATGAGGAGAGCACGGGGTGCACAGGAGGGTGGGGAGGCCACAGGTCTCAGTCAGGGACGGGGACAGCCGAGGCCACCGGAGATGGGTGCTCTCCGGGGCAGGGAGGGGAGGGCGGGGGGCGGACAGGTTAGCTAGCCCCCCCTCCAAATGTGTAAAAGGGGCAGAGAGAAAGCTGGGGCCTCAGAGGAGCAAGACTACAATGTGGGGACCCCGCTTCTCCTCCCCCAGCCTGACCCCTGCCCCAGGAGGAAGCTGGAGACATCTGGGAAATGCACAGTGGCAGGTGGGCGGACAGACAGGTGGGAGGAGAGAGCGTTAGCGTACAGAATCCATTAAGAAAAAGCAATTTTCCAAGGAGATTCTTTTTTTTTTTTGTCTGTTTCCTTTAAAAAAATACTACTACTACTACCACTACCCCGACAGCCGACTGGTTTATACAGTACTACACGCCAGGGGCGGGCGGGAGGGAGGGCGGGAGGGCGGGTCAACGACTTCATAAATAAGAGGCAGGTCCCAGACCCGCAATTTGTCAACATTTCTTAAATAGGCGCATTATTTAAATCTTATGTACAACAAGAATCACTTTGCATAGCAATGGCGAGGACACAGGATGGGTGCAATGATGGCTCTGGGCCTTCTTGTCCCAATGGCAGGGCGATTCTCAGCAGGAGCTTCTGAGGAAGAAAGCATCCTTCTAGGCCCTGAGGCCCATCGGGGTCATGTGATGGTGGCATCGGAGTTGACTTTTCCCACATGGCATTAAACACAAAGGCAAAGAAAATCCACAAAGGGTCCCCCCACCCGCCCCCTCCCCGACCCGCTGATGCTCCTCTGGTCGCTACAAAGTCCGTTTTAGATCAGGTCAAGGTTCCAATTATGAAGCTAAGAGAATTAGGTGGGGGCTGGGCGTGCTTACGGATCCCCTTCCCACCCCCTCCCCTGGCGCCCTCTGCCCCCAGAAAGACTCCCCCATCTATCTCACGGCCAGGACTCTGGGGTGAGACCCCAGGACTGGCAGCTCTACGGCTATTAGTCAAGAGTTGTATGTTGCGGTTACAAACTCCTTCCTGCCAAGTGGAGCTTCACCAGGCCTCCGTGTAGCGGACGTCCACTTCCTTCAGGTTGGGAAGCTTGGCCTGCAGGGGAGCAAGAAAAATCTGGTCCCTTCCAGAACCGGGCCGTGCCCTCCCCCACCCTTCCGATCGCTGGAGCTCAGAGCTGGGTGACTTCAGAGAGAAGTTTCTGGCCCCAGAGAAAGGTGATGGCTAGTGAAAGCAGGCTGCTGGGGATTCTACATCCCCACCTGAGAGGGGCTTTGGATCACTTGCTGGCCGTGTGACCTTGGACACCTGCCCTTGAACCTCCTGGAGCCTTAGTTTCCTCATCTGTGGAAGGAATCTGAGTCCAGTCCCAGGCTCACAGGATGATGCTAGGGATCAAAGAGCAAACGCATGGCGAGCCCAGAGTGCCCTGTCCCACACAGTGTCATGCGCTCTGTGGAAGGGAACTGGTCTCGCTTTTACTCTCGCTCACATCCTCATCATTCTCGGAAACCGGGCAGGTGAATGAAGGGGGGTCACCGTAAGCTGCGGGGGGTCAGCAGAGTCCTGCCCTCTCAGGATTCCCTCACGCCAGATCCCGGATCCCTGTGACCACTAATTCCACATGCTACTCCTCAGAGCAGCTTCCTGCTCTCCATCCCTACCACCCCGACGCGCTTCCTCTTTCCGTCTCTGATAAACAGCTGGCTTTTTCCTAACTGACCTCCTGCCTTTCCTTCCCCCCTTCCCAACTTCCCTGTGCACCGGCCAGTGCAATCTTTTAACACGTGCACTCATATACGCACACGTGCACACACGCAGTTCCTCACTGCTTCTGCCCTGTGCTCACCACCCTCAATGGCTCCCCGCTGCCCAGACAGAGGTTATAAACTGAGGCCCGCAGTCACCAGTGTGGCGTTGTAAAAAACATTTAAGCCAACCTTTCAAAATTAGGAGACTGCACAAAAGAAACGAGATATTCAGGTTCTCTTGAAAAACGGGAAGATCTAGCTGGACTGGGCAGTGTACCACGTGGCCTCCCCCAAGCTGGGCACACTCCAGTCTGCCCTGAGTGCCCGCAACACAGAGGCTGGTTGTCACTGGCCAGTACCATCGAGTTGGCACTATGTATCTCCTGAATGTGTGAAAATAAAACATCAACTGAAAGTGACTTCTTCACCAGAGGTTTACTACAGCCCCTTCCCAGCTTGGTCTCAGCAGCACGGGGATCTCCGGGACTCTGAACTCAGGGACCCTGAAACAGCCCTCTCCAACTTCTGAGTGCAAGGGAATCCTTGGAGGTGGGGTTCAAATGCCCACTTGGATCCGACAGGTCTGGGGGCCCCTGGAGTCAGCATTCCTAACAAGTGCCCGAGTGAGGCTGACGGTGCTGAGAGAACCCATGCGGACCTGGCCCTGGCCCTTCCTGCACCCTCGCCACCCCTCTCTGCATGGCCTTCGGAACCCTGTGCACAGCGCTCTCTTCCAGCCTGCCTGGCAGACTCACTTCTCAAGACCTCCTTTTGTGAAGGCTCTTCTGCCCCCCTCAGCAGAGCTGGCCGTCCCTGCCCTGCTGGCTCCTGAGCCCTGTCCTGCCTCTGTTAGCTGCGCTTCCTCTTGGCTAGTGGTTGACCAGCCACACCCCAGCGTCCCCGTCCCCAGCATGAGCCGGGCACACAGTGGGTGCTCTGAAGGCATCTGGAGGCTTGCCCAGTGAGCAAGCCCTGGGCTGTGGGTCTGGCAGAGCTGGAAACGGGAGCTGACAGGGGAGGTCCTGCTGAGTACGGGCCTTGGCCAAAGGCTGCCAGGGATCCCCGCCAAGCAGCGTGCAGGGCGTGTGGGTGCTGGCTCTGGTGGCCCTGCCCACTTCCCCCCAGCTGATGAGAAGCCCAGGATAATGGGGTGGCCAGAGGCTGCTAAAGGCTCAGCTCCTCCAAACACCTCCCTCACCAAGATGTTCATTTTAACAAACAAAATGGGCCCTACCTTCTGCCACTCAGATTGTCTTTCTCCAGTTTCATCTTGCCAACCTGGCCAGGCTGCCAGTCCAGGCTCTTAGCTGTGTGACAGCGCCAGCCCTATAAACATCCTTCTTGCTTCTATTCCCCCCTCAAAAAAATCTACTTTCCACATAATAATCGGAATAAGCTTTTAAAAGCATAATTCACTACCCTGTTAGAGCCTCTGACGCTTTCTGCTGAACCTGGATGAAACCCAGAGTCCTTCCATGACCTACCAGGCCTTATCCAGTCTGCCCCAGTCTACTCTCTCACTTTCTAGTCACATTTGCTACAAAGTCAGCCCTCACAACCCTTTCTGCCTCGGGACCTTTGTACTCACACTTCCTCTTGCCCTTCGCATCCTTGGTTTATGTGGCCTCACTTGAAAGGGACTGTCCCTGATCAGCCCATGCCAAACAGGCCCTCCCTATTTCCAATCCATCGATTCCCCTTTTTCCAATCCATGGGCTTCCCCTTGTTCACTCCTTTCAACTCGCCATTCTTTTCTTCATTGGCTTATCTGCTGGCGTAACAGCCTTTCTTGTCTGAAAATAAGCTCCGTGAGAGCGAAATGCCAGGATCTAAGGGGGAATGGGGGGAGGAATTACCTTCAGATCTTCATAGGTGTCAGCCGAGAGCTTGGTGCTATTCATGTTTAAACTGCAGAGACTCTTCATGGCTGTACAAGACAGGGAGACAGACACAGTCATTAGGTCAGTAAGACCCCACAAGCGGCAGCTTGCGGGCAGGTATGGGATGGTCCAGCTGGGGGCCTGACTGCAGATGCCGAGGTCTGTGTCCAAGAGATGAGGAAGGGGAGGCAAAGCCAGGGGCCACTCCGTACAGAAAGTCTGTTTCAGGCATGTTCTGGTCTGAATTGGGCCCACGTTCTCTCGCTGCCCTCTGAGCCTCCATCCCTTCTGGTCCCCATGTCATATTCCTCCACTGCCTGGACCAGACATCCCCAGAGCTCGAGTGCCATACTCTAGACCAGTCTTGATGGAACAGGCCTGGCCCTCCCCTCAAGGGAACCCTGGAAGCTGACTCAAACCCCCTTGGCTTCTCACGGCAGGCCTCAAAACTTCAGTTTGCATCAAGAATTGCATGGCGAGCCTGTTAAATACTTGAATGTCCTGTCCCACTCCCAGAGATGCTGAGCGAGAGGCTGGAGCAGGGCCCAGGAATCTGCATTGTTATCCAGAGCCCCCACCCACTCACACTGTGTGACTCTAATGACAGTGTCATTTGAACAGATGTAGCTCCAAACCTCATCTTCTCTGCCTTCTATTAACCCTGTCACCTGCTCCAACCCCCTTTCAAGCCATTCCAAATTTGCCAATGACCTTGTAGAAGTCATGGCCACTGCCCAGCAGGCCTCCCCTTTGGCCCACTCCTACGCATCTGTCTTTCACACCCTGATCCGATCACCTCCCTGGCAAGCCTTCCTTGATTCCTCCCAGCCGAGGCACGGGGCCGCTCTTCTACACCAATGGGAAATGCAGATCCCCAGGCTCAACATCACCCAGGATTTTCATTCAGTAGATCGGGCTACAGGTTCAGGAATTGTGATTCCCACATTCTCTGAGTGAGGACTGTGTGGCTCCTTCGATTAGGGCAGTGCTTTAATGTACCAGGAATCACCCAGGCATTTTTAAAAATGCAGTTTCCGCAGATGCGGGGCAGGGCCCAAGGATCTGCATTTCTAACGAGCTCCCAAGCGACTGCTCAGGTGGTTGGGGAGCACCGTCACAATGCCCTGGAGCACTTTTCTTGAACTTGGTCCCTCAGGGGCTATGAAGGCATCAAGAGGGTATGGGCTGGGCCTTACTCATTTTTAATTTTCTCTCTAGAATTTAAGCTCTAAGAAGCCAGGAATATTTTCCCCGTTTTGTTCCTACTGTCTAGAATGGTGCCTGACACATAGTAGGTGCTCAATAAACACTTGTTCAGTGACTGAATGACTATATCCCAGCACATGGCACAGTGCATGGTGCCAAGTTGATAAATGAATAAATGAAGGAAGGAAGGAAGCCCGCATGCACCCTGGCAGCCCCTTCGGTACTCACAGCTGAGGGCCAGCAGGCCAGCATCTGTGACAGGCGTCTCGCACAGGTTCAGCACCTGGAGCATGGTGAGGTGTTCCGACAGGAGACGCAGGCCGGCGTCTCCAAACTGTGGAGAACAGAAACTCTCAGCCCTGGAGATGGACTCTGGTCCCCTAAGGCACCCCAGGAAATGGCCTCGAGGTCAGGGCAGTGGTGGAGGAAGGGGATGGGCTGCTGTCACTTCTCTCCAAGGACTCAAATGCCTCTCCTGACCTGGGCTCCAATCCAGCTTCTGCCAGGGAGACATGCGTGCCCTCCCTGCGAGTCGGTTTTGCCATCTGTCGAGGAGGGCTGAGTGGAAGCTGAGCAGGACAGTGGGTAGAGAGAGGAGGGTGGGGCTGGAAGGGAGACTGCCGGAACGCCCAGTGTCTCTTGTGCCCAGTGTGGGCAACAGTGGGGCCTACGCTTCACAGGCGTGAGTGTGACCTACGTGAGGAACAGCTCAATCAACACCGAGCACTCGTGTGCTGTGGTCATCATTATGAAGAAAAGGCCCACAGCCAGCGGCAGCTCTGCTTCCCAGCTCTGCCTCAGTGCTTCCGAGACTCTGCCTGGCACATCCCTGCCCTGGGCCTCAGCGACTCCAACTATGAAATGGGCCAATGGGCTTCATGATGTCCTACATTTCCTCTGCCCTCCAGGAAGCGGGTGCTGAGCCAGGGAGGAGGTGTAGTAATCAGGTGACTCGGACCAGGGGCTCTGGACAGAAAGGCCAGCCAGGGAGGAGGGTGCAGGGAGGGTATGGGGGCGAGGGTGCAGGGTGGGCATGGAGGAGGGTGCAAAAGGGCAGGGAGGAGGGGGCAGGAGGAGGGTGCAAGGGACACGGAGCAGGGCGCAGTTGGGCAGTATGTACCTGAGTGGACCACAGGTTCAGCTGCTTGAGAGAAGGCAGTTTGATGAGGTGCTCAGCGCAGGCACTGGTTACATTGGTGAAGGCCAAACTGAGGTTCTCCAGGTTTCCGAAGGAGCCCGAGCTCAGCAAACGAGCCAAGTCTGCGTCCTGCAAACAGACCGGCAGGCGGGGTCTCAGGGTTGCCTTGGGCTGCGGGGAGCATCCCGAGACCCTGAGCGTCCCCACCTCCTTTCCCTTGTCCCACAGAGAGCTAGTGTTGGAGGCAGCAAATCCCCAGGAGCTGAGGCGATGGCATGACTCGGTGGGCTGGGCCAAGAGGAGTGCCAGGGAGGGAGGAGCTGTCCCTGTGGGTGGCAGCGGTGAGGTGGAGGAGAAAGCCTTCAGTGCTGTGACTCATAGCCTGAGTCACCAACTAGGGTGTTCCGAGGCCACATCTCTCCCATAGGAGCATGCGTGTTTGCATGCGTGTGTGTGCGTGTGCGTGTGTAAGACACATCTCACTTTCCAGGCAGCAGCCTGTGCCCATTTCCCACATGTGAACGCTGAGGCCCCCCTCAACCCTCAGGACTGTGGAGGTAGAGACAAATATCTGAGCCCTAGACTGAGAGGTTGCTGAGGGTAACATCCATTCTTCCTTCCATCTGAGTGATAGAATTCTTGAGTTTTACCTGCCACCTGGCTCCCCTGAATTAAGGCTAATTTCTCAGCTAGGTGTGGCCATGTGCTACATGTAGACAATGGTACGTAAGTGTACGTGTCAAGTGGAACTTGCGTGAAGGTCCTTAAAGGGAAGGGGCATGTTTATCTTTGCCACTTCCGTCTCCCTGCTGGCTGGAATGGAGATGAGATGGCTGGAATTTGAGCAGCCCTTCTTTTTGACTGTGAGATGAAAGCCATGTGCCAAGGACAATGGGGCAGCAGGATACAAGGAACTAAGATCCCTTGCAAAATGGGGGTGTAAGAGGCACCAACCTTATAGGATTGTGAGAATAAATTGAACTAATAACACATAAATAAATGCTGAATGTATATTAGCTATTATCTGATAACATGCTCTACTAATATCTGATAATGTATTCACATTAGTATCAACAAATAATCTTCATGTTTGATTTCCTGCAACCCAGTTTTTCCTAGAAAATTTGGCCTGTCAAGTACTACGGGTCCCTGTTCCCCACTCCCTATCACCTTCAACAGACACTGTCTGCCTTTCCCCAGCAGAGAGGACCGACCCACCCTCTTCCCTCCACCTGGCCCTTCAGAGAGAACAAAACCAACTCACTGTGGACTTGGAGGGCAGTGTTAGCCTGGTGGGCCCGCCTTTCCTTTGCTGCAACAGAAACCAGGCTGATTACGACCCATTCTTTTCCCTGAGTTTCCTCCCTGCACCCCCACCTCTATTAACACCACTCAGTGCTGTTTTTATTTCTTGCTGATAGATGGCAATATGGTGGTTTGGTCTCAGAGGCAGACCCCGAGACAAGGTTTGAGCACAGGTGGTTTATTGAGAGGTGTTCCCAAAAATCACCAGCAGGGGAGTGGGGAAGTGATCCACGAAGGCCACAAGTGGAAAGGGGTGTTATCAATCCAGCTACCACTGAATACCTCTGGGAAATGGTGGGGGAGTCATGTCAGAGCTATCGGCACTGGAGAGTTTACACGCCCTCTCCCATTAGCCATTGCTTGAGGGCTGCCGTGAATTCTCCGCACTTCTGTGTTGCTGTGCACGCTTGTGGACAGAGAATGCCTTCTGGCCAAGAGGCGCAGGTGCTGACATTTGGAAGTTAAGCCCCCATGCACTGAAATGGGATGTGGGAGGAGTGTGGACACGGTGACTGCCACGCATGGCTCTGGGGCTGAGACAGCATAGTGTCCTGGCCAGGAACTGAATAAGGTGTGACTTTGGGCCAGTGACTTGACCTCTCTGTGACCCTCTTCCATGATATGGAAAGTGGTGGGTGCTAATCTTGACCTCTTTGGGTCTGGAGAGGGAGTCAATGAACAAGAGGCTCCCACAGGTGCAACGATCCCTGGGTCCTGCACCCCAGCTGCTCTCTCTGGCCGGCCTGACTGCGGACTCACCAGCTCCTTCAGCTCCCGCTGCCGGTCGCACAGCTGCTCGTACATGCGTTTCCCCACGCCGGTGCTCTCCAGGGTTGAGATGATCTGCAGCTGGGTGTCGTTGTTGTCGATGATGTTGTATTCCAGCATCAAGCACAGGATCTGCCAAGAGCGGCAGATGTGTCACCACCCGCCGCGACTCTAGGTGGGGCTGCTCTTTGAAGGGGCAGAAGCCCAAGGAGCCCAACCTAACGGCCCCAGAAAGGGGGTATATAGATACTTCAGTACACCTTAAGTGCCCCAAGAGTCTTAATTTGAAAATCAGTAGCCCTGCCTTTGCATTTCTGACTGTGTGACTTTGGGCAAATCACCTATCCCAGCTTCCCATCTGCATAATGGAAACATTTCCGTGCGCCCAGCTGAGCACACGGCAGACTCTTGGTAAATGCATGCAGGAATAATGTATGCCAGGCCCAAAGACGAGACATCTCTTTCTATCTCGAGTTCTTCCCCCGGTGCCGAGCACACAGCAGATGCTCAGATGTGCTCACTGAGCTGAACTGGAGCCTGGGGAACATGTGCACTGCGCTGCCTCCTGCAGGGCCTCAGGCGGCTGCACACGCACGCTCTCCTTCCCAGCCCCTCGGCGCTGATGGCCCTGTCTCCGAGATTCCCTTTCCCATGACTTCTCACTTGCCCAGGAGAGTCCGCCTTGCTAGGCCCTCACGATGCTGCACCCTGCTCACTCCCTTCCCGCCAAGTCCCCGCACAAGGCACTCAGGATGAGCACGTGGACTACACTCCAGGACCTTTGGGCACCTAGGAGGCTCTTCACACCCGAGGCCCTGCCCACCCACACCCGAGCTTCTCTGCCCTGGACTATGTTCTAGCGCCCTGGCCTCCTCCCTCTTCTTCCATAAATCCTCTTCCTGCCCTGGAGCCTTGGCAGGTACAGTCCCCACAGCCTAGAATGCTCTGCTCCGCTCCTGCCTCTGGCTAACTTCTCTTCTGTCCTCAAGTCTCACCATAACTCCTTCTTGCACAGCAAGCTCTGGTGCTTCGATGCTCTTCCTGCTGAAAGGTGAGGTCTAACTCCTGTCCCCTGACTATGGACCAGCCTCAAAGACTGATTTCTAATGGGTCAAAGTGGCAGAGATGACGCTGCCTGACTTCTGGGGCTAAGTTAGGGAAAGCGATATTGCTTCTGGGGACTTTGGGGGCCAGGTAAAGGAGCAGGGCGAGGCGATGTGAGGGACTGGGACCGGGTGTGTGCTCTTTGTGGGTGGGAACGCTCCTACTCCACACCGCTGTGTGGAGAGGCCTGGGCGCTCCCGCTGCTTCAGCCTCATCGATTGAGTCGTCAGGATGAACGTCAGTGAAGATGCGGCGATCGCCCAGTCCAGCCCCTATCGGGCTGCGAACCCATGAGAGACCCAAGTGAGAATTAGTCACCCCAAGGCCCATGAGCAAAATGAATGAGTATTTTGGCTTGAAGCCCCCACATGGGGTGGTCTGTTACACAGCAGCAGACAATGGAACAGAAACCTCCTGAGCCCTTGGACGACACAGATCATAATTGAAATCAATAAATTGTTTGACGAGGACCTTGTGCCTGCTAGGCTCAGGAGGGCTGAGACTGCACCTGCCTCGTCTGCTGCCATGACCCCAGCTTCTGTAATAGGTCTGGGCTTGGTGCTCAGTCGACAAGGACGAGGGACTGGGCGAGCCAGGGGCAGGCTTCTCACCTCCACCATGGTCTGGTTGCCCCTCAGCGCCAGGAGCATGCAAGGTCCCAGCTTGTTTTCCGCCAGGGAGAGCAGGAACTTTTTGGTCTTGTAACAGGAGCCCATGAGGATATGCACCTGTGAGGAGAGATGACACAGGTAAAGGACGGTGAGCGCTGTGGGGATGTGGCCAGTGGTGCCTGCTTCCTGTGTGCGGAAGGTTTGCAAAACCAGAAGACACTGATCAGACCCATCCCACACCCTATCTGGACATCGAGATGGGACATGATCACCAGTCCCCCTGGGGATTCAAAAGACCCCGCCCTGACATATGCTCCCACGTGCATGAATCTCGAGGACACTGTGCTAAGTAAGCCAGTGACAAAATGACATATCCTGTAAGATTCCTCTCATGTAGGAGACCTAGAGCAGTCAGATTCAGATATAGAAAGTAGAATGGCGGGTGCCAGGACTGGCTCAGAGAAAGAGTTAGGTTTTTAGTAGGGACAATTTAACTTTGGAAAGATGAGAAAGTTCTGTAGACGGAAGGTGGTGATGATTACAGAACAATGTGAATATGCTAAATGCTGCTGAACCGTGCACTTAAAACTGGTTAACATGGTAATTTCTATCTTATGTACATATTACTGTACCCCCCACCTCCCCACACAAACGCCCCCCTCTCCCCTCCCCTTGGGACTCTGCTGACATTCGGCCCTCTGGGTTCTCAGCACTGCTGAACCTGCTGGAAACTTGTGGTAGCCCCTCCTTGGGGTGCACAGGCCCAGCCTCACACAGGACAGGGAATGGTATGGGGCCCAACCCCTGCCCTCTTCCCACAGCCCTCTGTGAGCTCTAAAGGTATTCTGAGTGATCACCTGCCCCAGGAATCCAAGAATTGGCAAATTCTGCTCCATCTTGGGGGTTAGATGGGGAGCAGCCATTAAGGAAAACTGTACTTCTTCCTGATGTATCTGGAGACAGGGCCCAAGGACAGGCGTCCCCAACCAACAGGGCAGGGGGACCCCCACACCTTGTTTGCTCTCCTTCCAATTTTACACAATAGCAAATGCCTTTCCACGTTTGGAAACAGAGGCCTAATCAAGGGGACCTCTTCCTCGCTATGCATCTCCATGGAAACGATGAGTTGTTGTCCCATGGGCTGCCTGCTTCCTTCCTTCCCATGTATATTTTTTCCGCTCCATCATTAACAGCTCCGGCACACAAATGCAATCACTTAGGCTAGGAAGCTGCCAGCTCCCTGAAGTCTCTCACATAGGGGTGAGGGGACTGCTGGATGTTGCTATGGTGAAGCTATGACATCAGAGGAACCCCGGGGAGAGGAGAAAGAGGTGGTGCCGGCAGGGCCAGGGTTGGCACTTCCAAGATACACAGGGCACTCAAAAGCGACTCGTCAGGCAGCAGGCAAGGAATGGAGAGTGAGTGCGTAAGGAAAAGGACCTAAAAATAAGATCCTTTCATAAAAGGTTCCAGAGACGGCACCTGGATGTGTCGTCACAGCAGGAACATCGCCAGTAAGTTCACTGTGGAGCACTTTATGAGCTGGTCGCCACACTGAATGGCTGCCCGGCAGAGATGAGAATAACCACAGCCATCACTTCCGAGCACTGACTGTGTGCTGGGCCCTGGCCAGGGGCCTTGCATCTATTACCAGAGCAATCACCATGGTAACCCCAAGACGCTAATACTAATACTCCCTGTTTTACAGACCAGGAAACTAAAGACCAGAGAGGCAGGTTACCAGCCCAAGGTCTTCAAGCTAGCGTGTGGCAGAGCTGCGATCTGAACTAGGTCTGGCTGACACTCTTGCTTTCTCAGGCTTGGGAAAAGGCGTGATCACGGAACCAAGTTGGTTTTGTCAACAGGCAGGACAGTTGAGGTTACCGGCTGCCTGTGGATACCGGAACAGCCGTCCTGGGGGTAGGAAGTCTATGCCCTTTTCAGGAGATAGACAGTCTGCCACTGGAAAGGGGGGCTGGCTCTGGACAGCTTGGCCTGGGTCAAGGGAGGGACTAGGAGGCTGAAGGTCTGTGTGACCTCAGACAAGCCGCTGCACCTCTCTGGGCCTGTTTCAAAATGGAGAGAGTGAAGGGATAGGGTTACCATGACGATTAAGAGGTAGTACACATGAGGTGTTTGACAAAGGTGCCAGGAAGTCACCATGGGTGCAGGTATTAGTTTGGGGATCTCGCATCTCTCGTCTCCAAGGCGGGACGATTATCCTGACCCTGGCTTCTCGCTGTGAGGAAGAGGGGCGGGTGGGCCGCAGGGCCTCCCAGACTCCCCGTGCACGTTACGCGCTCAGTCCCCTGGACTTATCATTTCCACTATGTTAACTGTGAGCCTGG
>NW_011888810.1:1835707-1857016 GCF_000151845.1 Pteropus vampyrus
CCCCCCCGGCCCGCCTCTGAGTGTCTGTCCTCTTCCCTCCCAGAGTTTTCTACTTTACCCTCATGGGCACTGTCTCCCTCTCTGGGTCTCTGTCCTGCTAATCTCTTTCTTTCTCTCACTGGGACTCTGCCACCCTCTTCTGAGTCTCTGTGCCTCTCCCTGAAGGGTCTCTGTCCGGGGTGGAGGGGAATTTCAGTGCCCAAAGCACAGCCCTCTCTGTGGCTCACAACCACCTTCCCAGAGTTCAGTGTGTCTGTGGTTGGGCATAGATGTATGTGTGTGTGTGTGTAAACACATGTGCGTGAGCGTGTTTGGGAGGAATTCCACATCCACCCCAGCTACCACTATCATGGCAGAGAGAGAGAGAAACAAAGGCCTTTGTTTCCCTTCCTCCTCTCTATCCTCAGAAGGAAGTGAGAGAAGTGCCCCACCATGTCCTTCAAGACTGAAGGACAATCTGTTGCCAAGAGTCACTTACAGATATTCAATTGATTACAACCCACACCCAAGTAAACAGAAAACAGAGGCGGTGGGGCTTTGCTTTTTCCCTCTGAGTTGGAAGAATATCAAATGTTAACTTACTGACTTCAAAGAAATAAGATATCAAGAGTATAAAACCTCATCAACAAATATAGCGAAGAATTAAGAAGAGAACAACTCTGGCCGACAGGAGAAGTGGGGTGAGGGGCCTGCTGGGGCAGGGGCTCTGTTCTCACCAGGCCCCTAGGCCCCCGGATGTTACCCTCACCTAAAACTTTCCCTCCCAGCACTTAGCTCTGCCTCTCTGCTCTGGAAAGCAGCTGGTACCACTTTTATTCATCAACTTCAAAGTTCGTGTCTGAAATAACGGCTCCCTTTCCAGGGACTTCTGAGACTCCTCAGAACGATGGAGATCATCACTGGTCCCAATCAGTTAAAAGCTCCCTATCTTCTGGTTCTGCTTTTCCCATCGTGCCTGAGCATCGCTTCTGGAATCAGGATTTAGAATCATGGTGTTTTAGAACTAGATCTTCTAGAACTAGGTTTTACAGTGTGGCCTGAGGAGAATATTCTCAGGCTCAATGGAGAATGACTCCCTCCCTCCTCTGCCCATCTTTATTCCATGGCTCTGCCGAGGGTATGCATCCTGGTTGGTGCTCCCCCGACCCTCCAAAGCCAGAACCCCTCCCATCCTGGAAGCCATGTGCACAGAGAAGAGCATGAGCTACTCAGGGCCAGCATCTTGCTTACTCTGCAGCACCCCCGGCCCAGCGTTCACACTGCAGAGCTGGTTACCACACAGGCTCTAGGGCCAGACTCCCTGGATTCGAATCCTGCCTCAGCCATGTACCAGTCGTGTGACCTTGGGATCTAACTCAACTTCAGTTTTTTTTTTTTTTGGACTCTAAAAAGAGGGTAATTCTGCTGTAAAATGGGAATAATAATAGAATCTACTCATAGGGTTGTGAGGGTTAAGTGAGAAGAGCACGTGCCTAACAGGGTGACACGGATGCAATGGAAGCAGAATGGCCGCCATGGTTTCCGGCCCACTCCGTGTCCCTGCTCACACGCACAGGCTCCGGGTGGAAGGCTGTCCTCTCCCTGAGCCTAGCTGTTCGAGGGACAGAGTGGATGGCCCCTCAGGGAGGCCCTTGGCCACCATACCCAGGAAATGAAACCCAGCTCAGATTTCTTCCCGCTGATTCTCAGAACAGCAGAAGATCCGACAGTGTCTCAGAGCTGGCTGGGAGCCCCAGTGCCAGCCCGCCCCAAATCGAGGCCTGCAATCCGAGGAGAAACCACCAGCCAGTGGGAAGCCACCTCTGGTTAGCCTGAGTTTACAGTAAAACACTGACATCATGGGCCAGGCTCAGACACTTGGGCAGGGGCTGTGTTTATGCACAAGGCGAGGAGCCTTTGTAAACTGTTCTGAATGCCCGTGGGTGACAAGGAGGCCCTGAGAGAGCCATAGAAGGCTTCCACAGGCCCACGCGCATCCTGCTATAGCCTTGACAGTGGGCTCGCGAGGAGAAAGAGAGGCCTCACCTCTTGTCGGGGGTCTTCAGCGAACCTCTGAATCACATACTTCAGTTCCCTGGAAAAGAGGGGGTGGGGGCAGGGTCATTCCCAGGGCCCCGGCTTGAGAGGACCAGGACAAGGGGTGAGGAAGGGCGGGAAGAGTCGGGGCCTGGGATGAGGAAATGCCTGGACGGGCCAGGATGTGTGCTGCAGGCGACCTTCCCAGAGGAGCCATCACCGCCTCCCAGAATGCACATGACAGAGAATGGACTGGAAGGAGGGCTGGCTGTCGGGGATGACCTCAGAACAGAGGACAGTCGTACCAGAAGTAGGTAGTGAGGGCGTTGCCCAAATACTCACTTGGTGAACTTCTCATGTGCGAGAGCTCTGTAACAAAAACAGAGAAAAGTGCAGTTAGCATTGTTTCTGAAACAGTGACCCAGAGAGCCTCCTCTGGGGATGGCCTGGCCTTCTGTCTGAGTGGAAGAATGCAGAGGGAGCTGAGAACGAAACACCGACATCTGTCCCCTACTTGAAGCTGTAAAACAAAGGCCTCCTTCGATGCGTTAACAGACTGGACCCCCACACCCCAAACCACTCCCAGGTCCCATACTTGTAAACAGGAGTGGCACTAACCGGGGTGCGTGTGTGTGCACACGAGGGCACCAGGGACCCAGGTGTGTTTGTTAATTGTTCCACAATTAAGGTGCGGCTGCACTCATTAAGGCTGCACATCAGGGTGACAATCAGGGATGATTCTCCAAGTGAATTGCATCATGGGCCCACTGTCAAGTGTATCTCCAGGGCTGTGGGGACAGTGACTGCAGCCAATGACGCCACTGCTCTTGGAGCCGATAGCGGCTCTCAGGAGTCAGATTTCTCCGGTCTCGAGTCCTGGAGGCCCCAGGGACCGGCCAAGCCAGCAAATGGGGCAATTACTGAGTATAATGTCCCCCGTGGAGAGCCACATTTCATAAACACAGGCTCGTTAATCGGCTCCTGAGAGAGCTCCAGCTGCCTCTTGAGGCCTGGCTTCTTCACATCTATCAAAACAGAGACCTGGAGGCATTTTAGGGCCTGGTTCTTTAGACACATCTCCTCAGGCCATTATCCACCAGGCAGCTTTCTCCCTATTTTCCTGTGATAAATTCAATACTGGGATAAGGGCCAGCAAGAGAGAAACGGAGGGTCCTTTTCTGGCCAACTCATTGTGCAGCATGAGCTAATACTCATAATGGACATAAGAGAGCTTTCGGCACATCTCTGTGTGACATAGAAAGCAATTCCACAGGCATTATCTTTTCGTTTTTACCATGGCCTCAGAGAGGGCAGAGGCAGGTCCTCCTATTCCCATCTGATGCATAATAAAAATCTCTAACTTTACTACATGAAGGTACCGTGGGTGGGGATGTCTTTGTTTGCATTCTCGGCTCAGATTTTTTTTTGGGGGGGGGGTGCCTCCCCGGGGGTCCCACAGCTGAGGACCAATATTTGCATCTCCTGCTGCTGTCCATGCTGTTCCCAGGGTGGCCTGGTGTATCCCGTGACATGACTGGTCCCCAATAAGGTCTTGGTGGACAACTGAGGCTTTTCTCACAGAAGTGTCCATGGGACTCACTCTTTGGGGAATGGAATGGGTTGAAGCAAGCTGGCCAGAGACGGTCTCCAGTCATCATAGTCCGACCTAGAATGAGAAGAGGTGATGGTCAGCTTTGGTCTGGAGAAGGAGGAGATCACAGTGTGCTGTCACGGATGGCCAAAGATGGGGCGAGGGCCTTACAGAGACTCATGCAGCATCAACTCTGCTCTAAGCGCCTCAGCGTCCAAGGAGCTGGGAGGACAAGAAGCTGGTGTCTACAGCGAGGCTGTGAGGTCTGGCAGACAGAACTTGTCCAGAGATTTCTTTAGGGAAACTGAAGGGGCTGGCCATCCGGCTCCCCAGAAATTCATCTCTCATGGCCTCTGAACCCAGGCTACTGAATTGCTGTTCGAATCACACCTTTCAAACTAGGGGTGGGGGGGGGGAAATGTTATAGGCTTAAATGTGTCCCCCTCCAAATTTATGTACAAATCCTAATCCCCAGTACCTTAGAATGTGACTGTATTTTGAGACAGGGTCCTTAAAGAGGTGATTAAGGTAACATGAGGTCACTGGGGTGGGCCCTGATCCAATATGACTGGTGTCTTCATAAGAAGCGATTGGGACACACACACACACAGAGGGAAGACCATATGAGGACATAGAGAGAAGACAGCTGTCTGCAAGCCAAAGAGAGAGGCCTCAGAAGAAACAAACCCTGCCTGCACCTCAATTTCAGAGTTCCAGCCTCCAAAACTGTAAGAAAATAAATTTCTGTTGTTGAAGTCACCCTGTCTGTGTAATTTTGTTATGGAAGCTTGAGCTGACTAATACAGGGGCTTCGGTTGGGGACACAAAGCCATTCTCATTTTTGATTGGCCAGAATTGAGTGGCCAATTATAGACTGATTTATAAAAAATATTTCATTTGTAGTTTGGGCCAAACCTTCCGACTTATTGGATACTTCCAGTCTTGTGTCCAGGGAATAGCTTTTTTGGTTTTCTTATAGTCTTTTTTGGTTTTATTACTGCTAATGGCAGTAATACGATCAGTGGTGGTAACAGTGACGGAAAAAATAGCAGATCTGATTTGTCAGCATGTTGTACGTGCACCGCATCATGCCGGAGCTCTCCCTCTGTTCCTTTACGTTTCACAACGAAGATTATAATTATTATTTTACCAATGTTTAAATAATTAATGATTATTATGATTACCCTCACTTAACAGATGAGAAAACTGAGGCTCAGAGAAGCTAAGTGATGAAGCTAACACAGCAGTGGCTGATGAAAAATCAAATCCAGGTTTGTCTGCCGCCAGACCATTGGCTCTTGCCCGCCCTGACTGCAGCTGAGGTCTTAGGTGTGACCAGGCACAGGAGGGTCACGTCCCATTTGTGTGACAACAGGAACGACATCAGCAAGAAGGATAATAACAGCTGCAATTTGCTGAGCCCCCCATGTGTCGGGAGCTGCTTGCTCATGGAACCAGCCCCACGGTGGACATGAGTCCCTGTTCCAGGCGAGGAGCAGTTAAGTAACTGGCTGAGGTGACCACAGAGCTGTGCCACCGAGAGGTCACCAGAAGAAGGGCAGTAGCAGCTTCTGGAGTTGGCTGTGGAGTCAGGAAGGCTGCTCCCCACTTCCCACCAGCACAGCTTCGAAAAGAAGTGACTTCCTCTGCCAGCTGTGCCCTGAGAAGCCAGGAGGGTCAGAAGGGGAATGGCAGCGCCTCAGCCTGAGGACAGACAGGCCTTCGCCAGGAACGGGAGCATTCACACAGGTCCCGGTTCGTACTCACACTCCTTAACATTTAGAATTCAGTGTTTCTCAACCATTTCTCATCATCTGGTGCTCCTCTGCCCCCTGCCCTCCAACCCCCGCCCCAAGAAGCTTTCTCGACATTTTTTTCCTAATCGTTCTCCCAACACACTGTATGTTTACGTACTATACGTCTGCCTATGCTTTATACCAAAAAGGAGTAAGATTTGTCTGCCCCCAGAACCAGTATTTGCCCCCACCAACAACCATGCATGATTTAGAGAGATAATCCCTTGGTGAGAGCTTTCCCGCCCCATGTTCCTCCAACTACACATGATAAAGTGACAGCCTGCAGAATCCAGCTCGCACCCTGGAGGGTTCTGAGGAAAGACTCAAACACCAGACATGCAGAAAGGAATTCCCAGAGAAGCCTAGTGGCCTGAGCTAAGTTCTGCAGTGCTCCTGGCTGAGGTTTACTAGTCACTTAGCAGGCCATGCACTGGGCATGAACCTGCGTACCTAACCTTAGAAGAGGCACTCAAGGATGAGAGAGAATCACACCTGATTTATAGGTGTGGGAGTGAGGCCCTAAGCACCTCAGCGACCCACCTGAGGTCAGGCAGCTAGGAAGCCCGGAGCAAGGATTCACAGCCAGGTGCGTGGACCCCAGTGCCCAAGGCTAGGCATGGCTGATGCAGGGAACTCGACCTGTCGGCTCCAGGATGGTGGCTTACACAGAACCAAGTGAGAGGACGTGGGAGCGAAGAAAGAGGAATGGCAGACAGACTTCCTTCCTCACCTAGGCCCAGCCCAGCTCCAAGTCTCTGGCTGGCTCCTGGCCCTGCTCCGAACACCCAGTCCGACCATGAGATGGTGTGTTGGGCAGAGGCTGGAAGGCTAGGTGCCTGGGGGCAGAGCGAGGGAACCCTGTGGTTACCAAAGCGCCTCCCATGGCCAGGTGGAGAGCAGCGCCAGCCTCAGGGTTGGCAGAGCAGGCTGGCCTGGGACGGGGAGGAGAGCGGTGGCCAGGCCACGAGAGACCTGACCACCTACCCCCAGGAAGGAGGAAAGGCAGCCAGGCCTTCCCTGGGCTCAGCGGGGAAAGGGAGAGCCGATGAGGCCTCAAGCATCCCGAGGACCTCCAAGGAGCTTCAGGTTTCAAGCACCAAACATTTAATCCTCATGTTAATGGGGCCAGGCTGGCTCTGGAAACCCCACTTACAGATGAGAAACGGAGGCCCAGGGAGGTCAGAACACCTGCCAAAGCCACAGAGCTCATGAGGGGAGAAACTGGACTTGACCAAGGCTCTGTGAGCACATGAGTTGTTTAGAGCCCCAATGGCCAAGGACCCCTTTCTCTTGCTGGGGTGTGGGTGGGTAACACCAGTGACCAGCTGGGCAGGTAAGGGGATGGGCATGGGAAATGGCGGGGGAGGAGCAGTTCTGAAGGCTTGGGACAGCCATCTTGGTCTGGAAGAGTTACAACCACATTCAGTGGAATTATGACCCCACCTGATAGGTGTTGCCTGAACCAGAGCTCTGAGATGTCCTGTGGACAAGATGGTTCCTCCCAGAACCCCATTTCTTCTTGATTCATGGAATCTTTGGTACAGCTCAGCAGAACAGCAGCTGATACAACAGCCTGAGGGCAGGTGGGCTGTGCGAGCCTCTGAGAACACAGAAGTCCCCAGTCCACCAGCCAGGGCCAGGCAGGCCTCACCCCAACGGCTACATGCACACAGAGGCCTAGACCCCAGCTATCTTGGGGCCACAGCACAGGGAACACAGTGTGGTAGTTCTCTGGGATGGGGTTATGGGGTCCTCAAAGGGGTTGGGCTCCCAGAGGTTTAAGGAATGGGGGTGAGCTGACGGTGGAGAAGGCCTGGGAGACCAGTGGGAAATCCACCAGCCTTTCTAGAAGACCATGAGTGAGGTGCTGCCTGACGCAGGCCTCAGGGTTCAAAAAGGCCTGTGTCAGGGACACATTTCATCCCGCTTTGCTCTTGCCCTGCACACACACATTTAGAAATATCTGTTCCCTCAAAAGGCAAACTTGCTGGCCCAGGAATTAAAATTCAAGGTAAGAAATGAGTGGTCATTGTTTCTGAGGCTGGGGACCTGGGCAAATCCTCCTTTTCTGCCAGCTCCATTGTCCCATCAGGGACCTTCCGGGGCTACAGAACGAATCCGCTGGCCTCAAATGCCCCAAGGAGCTTCCAGTTTCTAAAGAGTGACCTTGTACCTGAGAAATTCACATTTGAAAGTTTCCAAAGTCAATCTATCTACACGAATGTGTATATATAATATACATCTACACGTACATACATGATTCATGCCGTTTTGCAGGCCGGAAGCCCACACGTGGAGATGCTAATGGTGGAAATAAGAGCACCTGTCACAGGTACTGTGACAAATGCGGGGACTGCGGCACACTAATTCTTTTAACATCAAGGCAGCCCTGAGAACCAGAATGCATTGAGAGGGATTATTATCCTCCTTTCATAGCTGGGAAACCGAGGCTCAGATAGGTAGAGTCATTGTCCAAAATTGTACAATCAGTTAAATGCTGGGGATGGAGTGTGGACCCCACTCTGACTGACTCCCAAGCCAGTGTGTTCAGCCGAGGAGGTGGTCCTTCCACCCACTCCCCTCCAGACACTCAGTTCCCGAGCCCGAGTCCCACTAGGAAGACGATGGCCAGCGGAGGGAATGCTGACCTTGAGGAATGGCTGGTGCCTGGAGCCAGAGGAGCAGGGCAGGAGCAGAGAATGCTGCCTGGAGTCCAGTCCATGCCTCATCAGACTCCCCAGCAATGCTCGCCCACTTCACTCTGCCCCATCATCGCTCCCAGACTTCCTTCCCATCTCTTGGCCTTTTGGAGGCAATTTCAGCCATTCCTTGTCTGACAGGGTTTCCAATCCCCAAATCACCCCCTACCCTGCACCAAACTCCTGCTGTTTCTCCTCAGTGGAGCTGCAGCGTCTGGCTGTGGTGGTTCTTCACCGAGCGGGACTGTCCTGGGCGATGTGTGACACTTCCTGTGTCCCCTCCCGGTGCCCACCTTCTACATTCCAGTGTGCTTCCCAGTCATTAGGATAACCCCACATCCGTCTGTATTTTTCCTAAAGGCCCCTAAGGGCTGGGGCTCCTTTCAGCTAATCTCCAGCCTGTCAGGTGTTTGCAAATCCAGGTGTTTGCAAAAACAACACATAGCAGATTCAACCCGATCAGAAAAAAAGTAGCTGTGCCCACCTCTCCCTTACCATGACTGTGGCTTCATGTGCCTCAGCAGCTTCCCACACTCTATCCTATCGGGCGGGTGGGCAATGGCACTGCTTTTAGCAGTCTGTGCTACTCAAGATTCAGAAGGACTCAGAGCAGGGTATCATTTGGGACCCCTAGCATTTAGCACAGAGCCTGGCCCAGCCTAGAGCACAATAAATGTTGGATTTTAAAAAAAGGCATGAATCACACACAGGTGCCCAGCAGGTTAAGAGCTGGATTCCACACTACTATATACCCAGACCTGCTCTATCCAGCTCCTGAGTTCACGTTCTTTCCATCGGACCACCCAGCCTAGGCCTCACAGGGTGACGCTTTCAATGTCAACTTTGACCTGTGTTAGGAACAATCTTCCCTTACAAGGGTCTCCAGGGAATTTTTTGCAGCTTACATTCTTTTTCAGAGGTGGGAACACACCAATCGGGGCCCCCACTGGGGGGTGGGCTGCCGCTGCTCACATGGGGGACCAGCGGTGCCCACTCTGACGAACAGGGTTGGCAAGCTGAGCCAAGGCTCTAAGTCTGGCTTCCCCGGTCACCCACAAGGCCCTCTTAAGACCCCACAATTCCACATTAGAGCCTCCGTTCTTTCATTCTTTACGGAAAACTCTCATTTAGGGAGCACTCCTATTGATGACAGCAGTCCACTCTTATCCAGAATCAGCACTGAACCAGCCTGGAAAGGTCCTATGTTGCTAAATTCTCACAACAGCCCTCTGAGAAAGACGCCCATTTTACAGACAAGAAAACTGAGGGCAAGAGGAGCCAGGAGGCAAGGTTGCCTGCAGTTACGTAGCAGATCGTCATAGGGTCGCATTTCCTAAATCCCAGACGCAGGTTTCTTGTCATTTGAGTATGCTTTGAATATTGTTTCTTCCTCTCTTAAAAGTGTTGTTGTTAAATCAACGATGTATCTTATTCTCAAAGCGTCTTTAAATAGAGGAAATATAGTTGCTATCAGAAGTAGAGTAACTCCCATTTGCCTGGTGTCCACACCCGCAAGGGGCCCAAAGCCATGCCCTCCACCTCACTCTAATGCCCAGTGGCGGCTATGACTCCGAGAAGACATGTAACTCACCCAAGGTCACAAGCTAAGACTGGTATCTGTGGCCCTTGAGCCCAACAGTCTGGCTCTGGACATGTGCTTTCTCCTAGTATCATACATTGGAAAGCTTTGGGCTGCTGGAGTTTTGAGGATCCAAGACATCCTAGGCCTTCCAGTGGGCCAGTGACTCAAGCAGGCAGCAGAGCTGGAGAAGGAAGGTTGTTAGGGAAAGAAGTCACCAGGCCCAAACTGTGTTTTGAACTCCTCCAAGGTAAAAGAGGCTTCTGGGAGTGTAAGGCCTGCTTCAAGAGGACTTCTGGGTGGGGTGTGAGATGCCACTCTGAACATTGGTCAGGACACCTCTGGCTCCCAGAGGGCAGCACCTGACTGGGCCTCTGACCCCCACCTGCGCCCTGGCAGCTGGGCGTGCGGTCTGCAAGCAGAACAGGAAGAACAGAGTCCTCATTCATGAGCATGTTCATGAAGGTGGAAAAAACTGTGTGAATTGCATGATGAAATTCAAACCCTTAATGCTTAATGAGAAATATGAGTCAGGGCCTAAAGCCAGCAGAAGGCCTGAGAGTTCCAGGTGTTTGCAGAAAACAGCCAGAGTCAGGGGCCGAGGTGGAGAGCAGGGCTGTGTCCGGCCTGGCGGGCCCTGTCACAACCGGGGCGAGGAGGAGACAAGGCCCATGGCTGACCGTGACCCCCGGGAGAAAGTCGGGGCCCACCCCTGCCTGGAGGAAATTGAAGTGTGTTCTCAGAGATGCTCTCTGAGTAGAGTTTGAAATTTCCTTGGGCCAGTGAGAAGGGGAGGCAGGTAGAGGGTGTGGGGTGTCACTAAATGTGGCTGTGCCTCTCAGCTGGCTTCTGCTACTAGAACCACGAGCAAGGCTGGAACTGACCCCCCGGGAGGCCACACCCTCTACTCTCAGAGGCTAAAGCAAGGGCACAGTAAGTGTTTGGGGATGCTGTATCCACACTCTCAGACCACAGAAGCCACTGCGTAATACTTGTGCATAAGTGTGCGTGTGTGCACACGTGTTCACCTTCGCAGACACCACAAGCCCTGGTTTTAGAGCACAGGGGCACCCCTGAGCACCCCCTAGATTGAGTCGCCAGCTGGCCAGGCACTGGCAGGTTGCCTCCACCCCTCCGGACCCTGAGCAACACATTCACGACAGAGGCAGAACAAATGCTGCAGAGTGCATAGCAAAGACGCGGAGACGTGGTGAAACCCTAGCAATGGTGACGAGCCCCAAGGGCCAGGCCTCGCCCTAGATCGAGGGGCCCTGGTGCCCCACCTGCAAACAGGCGCCATATGTCGGTTAGATGTGACATTCCGTAATACACCAATCACTCCAAAAAGCCCGCTGTCCGCCACCAACCGCACCTAGCAAGGCCAACTACTGGACACAGTGCTGAGGGTGGGGCTGTGCTCTGCTCTGAAGGACAGGACTCGGGGGAGCGAGCGGGGGAAGCATCTGCTGGGCTCTCCAGACCACGCAGGCTTGTGGAACCACAGAGCTCGGCGCAGGTCCCTCCACCTGGGGCTTAGGTACCAGGCATGTGTGAGTTTGAGACGGGTCTGGGTGGTACAAGTGCAAGTGGCAGAACTGGAAAGGCTCTTGGGGGTCAAAGATTAAGATCTCCCATTCTAGAGTCACACAACTGAGGCTCAGAGAGGGGCAGGGGCAGGGGCAAGCCCGAAGGATCCAGCTCGGACGTGGCACCGCCATAGCAGACCAGGTCTCCTGGCTCCTTCTCAGAGCTTTTCCCACCAGCCAGGCCCACACGGGGCCCGATCTGCAAGCATCTTCCTCCTTGCCCATTGGACAGACCACGAGGAAGGGCAGGGTCTGGTCCTCGGCACAATCCGGCGGAGCCACTTTCCCAAAAGATACGCCCTTCACAGAAGACTCCGACATGCGCACATAACACGAATGCACACGCACAAGAAAACAAAACAGACATCTACATACAGACGACCACACTGAGCACACACAGCATGCACAGATCACACAGCACAAAACACACTCATACACTGGCTAAAGGCATACCTGCACACACATAAACCCACACACAGACACACACACACATACACACATACTCCAACACATGTGTATACTTATACCCATATGTGTACACTCATAGCCACTCGTGCACAAAAGCAGCACAAGTGCCCAGACACACCCACACTTATACACTTACACACTCAGGCAATCAACAACGTACTGCCATACCACACATACCCAAAGCCACTAACACATATACTCACAAACTTAGAATGAGCCCACACCCCACACAATGTGCAGATTCAGACACTTGTGCTCATGCACACTCACACACATTCTCAAACCGATGCACACACGTACGCTTATGTACATACCTACACAGCATACACGTACATACACATCTAAAATGTGTCCTCATATCCTGCATCTGTGCACACATGCACACTCAGCATGCCCACCTTTACATGCCTTGAACCAGCGAATACGAACTGCAGAGTCAAGTCCCCTCCCCCACCCCACTGGTGACGGGCACACGGAGAAGACACTCACAGCAGCTTGAGGATTTCCACGTAGCAGCCGAGTGTGCGGTCAGCCTGGGGGCCCAGCTCGATGCTCATGGTACTGCAGGCAGGGCTGACCATGAGGCAGTCGATGAGGTTGGGCTCGCTGTCATTGCCCGCGCTGGCTGTCAGCGCCGGCTTGGCAGTGCTGGTGTGCTCCACCTCCACGTGGATCTCGCTGGAGGCCACGACCACCGACTTCAGCCGCGCCTCGGACAGCGTGGCTTCCTGAGACACCAGGTCCGGGCTGGGGTGCAGAAGGCGCAGAGGTAAGGTGGGCTTCCGGTCGCAGGGCTGCTGGCAGCCATTCCGGATCTCCTTCAGGCTTGGGGAATTGTCGCGGCTGGGGGAGGAGGCAGAGAAGGCATGTGAGCACAGATGGCCTAACAAGGACCTGAAAGTCCTAACAGCTATGAGCTATCAGACTGAGTGAGTGCTTCTGGCCCGCCAGGCTCCATCGTGCTAAACACCTCCCTGAATCTCTGTGGCACATGCCACAAGCTAGTGCTTTTTATTGGTTCCTACTCCATGAATGAGAACACTGAGGCTCAATCTGGGAAAGTGGCTTGTTCGTGGCCTCAAGACAGAGAGAGGTAGAGATGGCATCCAAACATAGCTATCTGTCCCTATAGCATGTGCTGTAGCCCCTGCACATAGTAGGTGCTCAACACATCTGTTGAAAGAAAAAGTGAATATTTATCTCAATGAGGTACCTCCACCAAGATGCCTTCCCTGGCCATCTTCCCGACACACCTACGAGACCTAGCAATTTTGCTTCTAGATGCTTCCTGTAGTCTAAGCGCCCTCCTCCTCCCTCTGACGCCATAGTGTCCTCCAGAGCAAGGCCCAAGCCCTGCCTCTACTGCTTTATCCCTGGACAGTTGAGAGAGCTCAGGCTCCACTCTCCACCTGGGAACTCTCTTCCAGGGGGATCCTAAACTCCAGAATTCGAATCCCCTGGAATCTGCAGGTCCCTCCTATCCATTCCCCGCCAATTTACAGCATCTCCAACTACCTGGAGGAATGATGACCGCAGGATGTTAATAACTATTAACTAAGAAAAGGGCTCTATGCATCACTGATGTCACATTTGATTGGAAGATGCTGGGCCAAACGCAATGAAAACAGGCCTCTTTCTGGCAAGACTTAGTTAGGATCCTTGACACTGTGGTGGCTTCCAAGATCTCATACGATCCCGTGTAGGTCCTCCTCCTTCATGAAGTCTTCTCTGATTTCTTCCACCTGTCACCTTTACCCTGCCCCTGAACCAGAGCTTTCCACCCCTGGTTGGACACCAGTGTCCCTTGGGGTATTTCTAAACATCCTTAAGCCCAATTAGATCGAAATTTCTGGGGTGGGGTTTGGACACCAGTAACCTTTAGGGCTCCCTGTATGGGTAGTCAGGGTTGAGTCCACTGCTCCCAGAGACTCAGCACAATGGCATGATCACAAATAGCTGCTCGTACAGTTCCTTCCTAAATGTGCCCTGTGCTCCTAAAGATGCATGCCCTCGTTGTGCACAAGGACTGGGCTGAGCCCACCAAGGATGTTTGATAAGTATGCTTTAAACTTTGTTGCGGAAAAACAAAAGCCATTGGCTAAAGTCCGAAAATTCTATGGTTGATGGAAAATTGTGTGTGGTCCATGGGAGGCAGGGCGGGATATAACTATCTCTACGGCTTCAGAGCTAATTGGCTGCCCAAATGCTCAACACTCGATTTCCCCTTGTTTGCCTTTGCTGGGATTTAGAAGTGGATTTTCAAGGCTGTTTGGCTCAGAGCGGGTGATTTTCCAGTGAGCCACGCTAACCTGGGTCAAGTTGTCTGTTCTTTTGTGTGTGAGTACATCATGTACCACTAAGAGCACTGCGGATGAGCCCTGAGGACATCACGGTGCTTCATCTCCCAGGGACTAACCAGTGGGGTGGGATGGACCTGAGCCCAGGAAAGATCTTGCAGTAAGTTTCGGGGCCCTCAGGCAATTTCCTGGAGGAACCCAAACTACTGTGGTCTCCCAGGGGTCTGGGATGTTTTGTGCTAGCAGCTGCAGCAGGCCTGTGCGGGAGGCAGCAAGACCTGCCTCGTCTATCCCATGTCTCTGCCCTGGGCACCTGGTTACAACCACCGCCTCACCGTCCCCCAAAGCTCATGCTTGTCCCCTCCGGTCCACTCCATGCAGCTGCCACCAGAGAGGAATTCGGAAGCTGACATCTCATCAAGTCCCTTCTTTACTTAAAACCCAACTGAAACACAGGCACAGCTCTGCCACTCAAAGTGTGGTCCCAGACCAAGAAGCATCAGCATTGCTGGGAGCCTGTTAGACAAGCAGAGTTTCAGCCCCTGCCCCAGACCTACTGAATCTGAACCTGCATTTAACACACCACCCTCAGGAACAGCTCAGTGCAGGAGCTTTGAGCTCAGAGGTACAAGTCTTTCCATGTCCTGCCCTCCTCTCCAATGTCATCTTTTGCTTTTCTTCGCCCCTCTCTGCTGCAGTCACAGTTTCCTGCAGTTCCCCTGCCGTGGCCCTTCATCTTTATTGTGGAGATCACCTGAGCAGCTTGCCCAGAATGCTGACTCCTGGGCTCGACCTGGAAATGTGGTGTCCAGAGGTCTGCTTTTTAAAGAAGCAGTCCAGGGGGTCCTGAAACAGGTAGTTAAGAATCACAGATAGAAATATGTAAACAATGGCAACTCCACCTGTCCCGCCAGGCCTCTGTGTATTCTGTTCTCTGCCTGGATCACCTCATCCTTCCTGTCTCTTGCCTTGTTGACAGCCAGGAGGTCTCATCTAAAATATCACCCCCTTGAAGGGATCCCTTGCTCACCAACTCCGAGAGCAGGGGTTCTCAACTCTGACCACACACTCAATTTGCCTGGGGAATTACAAAAAATCTGATGCCAGGGCCATCCCAGCAAAATCAGAATTGCAGTGGGTGGTGTCCAGGTACCCTTCCGCATCCCTTGTTATGGATATCTAACCAATGGTATGCTGGTAAATGTCTAACAGCCAACTCACCAGAAAAAAGGAGCCCTGATTTACAGTGTTTGCCATTTTCTTTGGTGTAAATACTCCTACTGTGACCAAATTCAAGTGACCAATGTATCATCACTGACTGTGAAATTAAGAAGAGGTGTGCTTCCAGATATAACAGGGCTCCAGCATACATACCATGGTATAACTTAAACATAGAACAATCAAGTACATAAATCTTAGATGCAGAGCTTCAGGAATTTTTAACATATTCACCTGTGTAATAACCAGCCACCAGATCAGGATTCTGCCACCTTGGCACCACTGACATCTTGGGCCAGATGATTCTGGTAAGTCTCTGGGGGGCTGTCCTGCACGTGGTAGTGTATTTAGCAGCATTCTTGACTTCTACCCACCGGATGCCAGCAGCACCCCTTCTTCTGCCCAAGCTGTGGCAACCCCAAATGTATACAGACATCGCCAAATATCCTTTGGAGGTCAAAACTGCCCCCAATTGAGACCCGCTGACCTAGATCAAAATGTGAAACATTGCTAGGAACCCAGAAGCTTCTCTCATGCCCTTCCACCTACCTTTCCACCCATAGGTGGCCACTTTTCTGGCCTCTATTACCACAGATTCGTTTTGCCTGTTGAACTTCAAGGAAAAAGAACCACACTGTAAGTATCTTTTGGGTCTGGCTTCTTTCGCTCAATACTGCATCTGTGAGCTTTGTTCATGGTTTGCTTGTTGCATCAGTTCATTCATTCCTGCTGCTACACGGTATGCCTTGAGAACAGACCACGGCTTTATCCATTCTACTATTGCAGGACATGGGAGTTGAGGCAGATTTCAGTTTGAGGCTACTACAAATAATGCTGCTATAAACATTTTTGCCCACGTATTCTGATGGGTATCAGAAGATATTCAGATATTTTAATGAACCAAAAGCTATGAGGAGTTGGGTCACAGGGTAGATATGTGTTTAGTTTAAATTTTGATTTTGTAAAGCCTTCCCTGGTGACTCTGATATGCAGCCAGGGTTAAGACTCCCTGCTGGAGACTGTTAATGATGCCTCTGGCTTCTGCCATCACAGCCCTGATCAAACTATACCATGGCTGTTTGCTTACTCACGCCCTACCCCTCCACCTGCACCTGCTGCTTCATCATCTGCACTGGGAGGGCAGGGGCTCCATCCGACTGGGTTAGTTTTGTACTTTCGGCACTTGGTACAAAGCTGGCTGTTGCTATCCCCAGTCCCCTATCTGTGCAATAGTGTGCACGGTTCCTAATCCTCTACCTCTACCCTTTTCCTGGGTGGGAACTGGGAGAGATTTCCAGCATCCCTGTCTTTCTGCTTCTTGCTCTTGAGTCAGGGAAGCCCTGCTGCAGGGGACCCGGGCAGGGCTAGGGAGACGCAGAGGGAAAATGGGGATGTGCGGTTTCCTGCTCCTGCCCCTGCCACAACCTGAGTCCCAGCTCAGGTATCCAGGGAGCGGGCCTAGGGAGGATGAGATGAGTCAGCGGCTTCAGGAAAAACAGGAGCCTGAGAGCATGTGTGTATGTGACACTCCTGTTGCTCTTCCTGCTTCCTGGGGTGGCCTGAGTTTGACTGCATGCAGATCAGAGCTAGAGTACGCCCAGCCAAGGGCAAGTGACCGTCGTCCGTGTACACAGGGATGCTGGGATGGCTGTACAGGCTGTGCACTACCCTCTAACCTTCTCTTTTGCTTTTAATATAACATGCTGTAGGGCATAGGACAGGCACTTGGGAATGATCGGCACATCTTCATGTTCTGGCCCCAAGGGTACTGTCACCTCTTTCTGAATAGGGAAATGATTCAAGGTTGGACACGGTCCCCTTTGACTATCAGGACCTGGGGCTAAGGACATTAAAAATAATCATCTCCCCTTCTCAAGCCCTGTCTGATGGAAATACCCCCTCTTTAAAGTTCTTTTGCAGCCCCTCCCCCAAGAACTCAAAGTACAGTGTGTGTTTGAGAAGCTACACTTGTGCAGGTTTTCAGTGACTCAGAGCGCCCCACTGCCTTTTCTTTAAGGACTGAAATATGTCCCTGCTGTGTGTCCCCAGCTCTAGTGGTACCTAGACACATTGTGGTACCCCTGGTATTGTGCACTGTACCACCTAAACAACTGGACAGGGCAGTGGCAGCGGAGACCACCTGTGCCCTCCACACTATGTTCTCTCCAGTGACCCCCAGAGGTCACCATACAAAGATCTACGCAAACTAATGGCATCTGCGTCACTCTGTATCCCAGGGGCGATCCTCAGTCAGGGAAGAATTGCAGCTGGTAAGCAACTACCCCAGCGTCATCCTCCCTCAGAGGAAAAACTCAGACATGTTCCAAAGAGTCTCAGGGGATGTCCAGAGGGGAGAGCACAGGTGTCTGCAGTGGGTATTTACACAGGCTCTATGGGCTGTCCTTCCTTCTTGGGCTCCTTCCCAGTGCTTTCTAGGGTCACTTCCCTAATAGAGCTTGCACCCAAACCCTGGGGGAACCCAAGGCAGTGGCCCTGCCATGCCCTCTTCTGGTCACAGCTCTGTTTTACTGTTCCCACAGCATTTCTCACCAGCTGACGTGATCCTGCAGGTTTACTTGTAAGTTACCTCCCCCAGCAGAGGACGAGCTCTGAGAGGGAATCGGTGGCCTCTTTCATCTCCAGTACTTACCACTGTGCTTCACACACAGCGGGCGCTCAAGAAATACATGCAGACCACAGGCAAAATACGATTCTAAGTTTACAAGTGAAGAGGGAATAAACCTTACTGCCACCCCTTGTGCACACACATGTACACACTTACGCATGTGGGCAACATCTGCACCCACATGCACACACTCACATGTGCATTCATAAACATGTGTACACATCCACACAGGGCACACACAACTCCCCATGCACACACCAGCTGTGTGTACATTCTCTCTCTCGCACATACGTGCACACACACGCCCCAATATGTCACATATGCCAGGCAGTGAGAAATCTTCAGATTTCTCCTTGTTCCTAAAGCCAGGTCAACACAACGGCCTTGCAGCTGCCGGTGCTGATCAGTGTTCGCTCTTCGGCAACACCCCTGCGCTCTGGGCCCTGGATCGGTGAGCACGCCGGAGGCTGGCCTGGCAAAGGCCACTCCACCTCCCTGGCCTGGTCAGGTATGTACAAGCCACCATCCTCGGTGACTTGGCCCCTCACTGACTCCACCCGGGAGTGGCAGCATGCCTCACTCCCAGACCTCCTGGTGGTGGTGATGACTGACCTGTTGATGAACTCTTCATAGCAGGAGTAGATGGCGGCCAGGCACACGGCTACCAGGTTGGGCAGGACCCGGGGGTGGGGGCAGTGCCCTGTGGGGCCATGCATGCTGGAAAAGAGCAGAGGGCAGGTGAGGAGGTGCTGCAGGAGTGGCACCCATGGCAGGGAGGTGGGGTGGGGGGAGCTGGGACACCAGTCAGACACTGCTTTTGGGGGCTCTGGGGACACTCTGAGCCCTTTTTTGGGGACTTGGCAGCACCGGGATTTTGGTCTTGGCTCTGCCATGTGCAGTCCGCAAAGGGCCAGGCTCCAGGTCATGGGCTCCAGATCCGGGATGTCTAGGTTCAAGTCCAACTGAGCAGCCTTGGCAAGCTACTTAAATTCTCCACCCTCAGTTTCCTCAGCTAGTAAAATGGGGTCCCCTCCTTAATGGGTTACAATAAGAATACCTGACCAATTTTCTAATACATGAGAAGACAGCATATGGAGGCCATTTGTCCTTGGGACAGTCACATTTATGCCTGGGGGTTCTGGAATAATTACTCATAACACCTCATTTCACTCTCAGAAGTGCCTGCTTTGGAAGGAAAATGATCATGGCCTACACGGGGTCTGGCACACAATTGCTAAGGCCTATTAAATGCAGCTACTGTTATTGGTCATGACTGTCTCTGCGCCTCAGTTTCCTCATCTGTAAAATGGGGCTAACACTCCTACTCCCAGGGCAGTCAGGGCCCGAGCTTAATACCTGGAACACTCCTGGAAAATCACTGTGGCCACTGCGACTAAGAAAGACCTAACCTGGAAAGACTTTGCAAAACTTAACTGGAGACCTTGAAGTCACTCCCCCAGACTCTGATAGAAGGGCACATCATTGGGGTTTGGAAATGCTTTGAGAATTGCAGGTGAGCATATTTAGGGAATGCATAGTTTTGGAACTGGCTTAACCTGGCTATTCTGATTTTCTTAAAAAAGAAGAAGAGTTATGACAGTGATCATTACCGCTCCCATCACATTTACACATTGTTCTTGGTTCTCATGTGTATTAGCTCACGAAATCCCTCATATTAACTGGGTGAAGTGGATATTATGATTCTCGTTTACAGATGGAAACTGAGGCACAGAGAAAATAACTTAAAAATCAAAGCAAAAGTAATTCTTCCATCCCCCACACCGGAAGGGAGGAAGAACCAGAATATTTGGCTTCTTCTTGGCCAGGGTTGGGGGTGGCTGTTCAAGTCCCCGATGATGACTCTCAGGGGTCATCAGAGGATTGTTTCCTACATACCAAGTACCCAAGGGTGAGGGACCCATGGAAATAACTTATATTATTTAGGACCATTACCATTTCCTGAGTTCCTATGAGCATTAGGCACTGTGCTGGGGGCTTCCTCATATACCATCTTATTTAACCACACAACAACCCCTGTGTGGAGGAAACAGGATCAGAGTGGTACCACAACTGGCTCAATGTCACACAGCAAGGAAGCTCCTCAGCCTACACGTGGCCAGGAGGACCCAGGGGACACTCGCAGGAGAAGAGACACGCAGGGCCTTTGAACACTAGTGGCTTCTCTCCAGGCATCAATGGGACGCGTGGTCCTGGGGTGGTGAGGAAAGCCGGCTCACGGGCCAGAGTGGGGATGTGGTCGGCTGAGAGGCCCACCTCTGAATGAACTTCTTCACCACTTCCATCCCCGCGTTGAGCTCGTTCAAGGCAAGGATGTACTCCTGAGTAAACAGCCTCAGTCGCGGGCACTTCCCAAAGTCCTGCGGAGAGAACAGAGGGTAGGAGTTGGGACTCACGACGGAGGAGGCCAGGAGGCCAGATGTGGTGGTGGCTTCACTCTGCCTGGAGCCACTGGTGCAGAAGGCAACAGGAGACCCCAGTTAGCTCCTCTTTCTAGAAAGCACACACATTTTTCACTTCAAAGAATTGGCCTTGTCACATTCTTGGTTAGTCACATTCTTGGTTAGTCACACTCTTGCTTACACCTTTGATAGCTGCGCACAGAGATCAAAAAAGTCCTGTCGCGGGGGTTTTCTGGCACAAGTGGCAAACCCATTGGCATGGTACCAACCCACCTTTGTGGTAGGGAAGGGCCCATGTGCCACAGAGATGTGCTCAGAAAACAGGCAAACTGGGCCTCCTTCCGCACAGCCATGAGGGGACTGCAGATGTTGGGCCAGGTCGCCAACAATGCATGAGGAAGCTACGCACTTTTCTTCTGCAGCCGCCCGACAGCTTTTGGGCCCCCTGCTTTCTGTGAGCTATTAACCAAGGCCACTCGGAATAGCAAAGTCAGAAGATGTCTGGGGCCATCAATTAGGTGGGGGTGGGGCAGGGGGATGGGGAGTTTTGGGACTTCCTAGGAGTACAAAGGAGGCAAAGTTCGTGCACCAAACAAATGCAATGCCCTGTGTCTGCAAACATCCTCCGTGTGAAGAGCTACCTGCTCCTTCTCCTGAGTACAAGGGCCGAGGCGGCCCAAGAATCCAGTGTGGCCTGGGGGGAGATGGTTCCTGGTCACGGGCTCCCCCGCCAGCTCCCCGCTGCCCCAGGTTGACTCAGCCACCCACTGTGCTCCAGAATGAAACCTAAGGAGCTACAGATGACCTTGTTCTTTATAGAAAAAGCCACCCTCAAAGGGCACATGGGATCAAAGGCAGATGACACAGATGATAAACTCGAAGAGGGCTGGCTGGACAAGTAAGGGTGTGTTTGTGTGTGTATAAGATGCGGAGTATGGGAAGATGTGTGTGTGTGTGTGTGTGTGTGTGTGTGACAGACATGGGGTGTGGGAGGAGGTGTGTGACAGACGTGG
>NW_011888810.1:1859364-1866131 GCF_000151845.1 Pteropus vampyrus
AGGTGACAGAGCTCAGCTAAGAGCGAAAAGTCAACCTCTAAGGTGACTGTCAGCTCAGAGACTTGTCAGCAGAAGAAACACAGATGGTGCAGGAGAGAGATGCGTGGGCCAGGAAAGGACCCTGCGTCCATTCCCAGGTCCACCATTAGGGACCAGAAGCTTCTTTATGGATGTCTGAACTTGTGAGCTGGGTTTTGGTCAGGAGGTGCAAGTCAGTGCAGTCACAAGGTTGACCAGCCAGACAGAGGGCAGCCTGGTGTTCTTCAACTCACCTGTCCCTCCTCCTGTCCTCGCTCAGGGGAACCCGTTTAATAGAATGCAACCTGAATCGGGACTCGAGCCGACCCTGCAGGCCCTCGTGAAAGCTGAGCAGAATGTGTCCCTCCCATGCCCTCCAACCAGCTCACAAGAGCATTTCAGAGAAGCCTGGTGCTTCTTCACCTGGAGTCCAAGGGGCTGAATTAGGGTCCTCAAGACAATGGGGGGCTCATCTGATTACATCCTGCCCACTAGAATTATGTCTTTACATCAGGGGGGGCAGCAGAAACCATGGAGAAAGCTCAGAAGGAACACACACACACATGCATGCACATACATCCTCTTACAAACACACACACATATTCGAATGTACAAGTGCATATATGTGCACACGCGCACACGCACACACACAGCACTTGGCTAGGGGTTGAGGCCCCTGTATGAAGAGAAGATTGAAGCTTGACTATGCTTTCAAACTGAGAATGATGCCCAGAGTCCCCTAGTCCTTTAAAAAGGGTGACAGGAAAGCTGTGTGGCCATGGGTCGTCACACCCAAGGCCTCACTGGGCCTGTCACAAACTGTGGAATTAGGTTTGGAAAAACTATCCCTAGGCCTTCTTCCACCTCTAAGGTCTTATGATTTTATGAAAACTACTTCAACTAAATGCTGCTAAAGGCAACTGCCATTATCTTTACAGTTAGATTTCTGGATAGTCAAGGTCATTTCCCTGTAAATGAACATTAGAGATGGATCTGGTAGCCTTTCGACATGTGGATAAGAGATATTTTGCCTCTTTGGAAAAGTCAAATATGTTCCCCTTGAAAAGTAAGAGGTCAGACCACTCAGTGGTCCACTAGGGACCATAGCTATATTTTCTTGCCTCATTTGCCACATCAAGAACATTCCAATAAGTAACACGTGAGCACAGGGACCACAGTCATTCCTGGAGATAGAGTTGTTGAGACTCTCCAGGGGAACACACTAAAGGGCTGCTTCCATTTGTATTTAATTTTAATTTCTGCCCAATGAGTAACACTCTTTGGGACTCGACCTCTCTCTAAGATTCAGTTTGCTCATCCATGAAATTAGGGCACATGATATATTTGCAAAAGATGCACTCTGAGAATAGGAGAAGCTCCCAAACCCCAGAACACCGCTATGGTGTATAATTTCCCCATTTCCCAAATATTCAAGTACCTCCTTAATGAGGAACAGTGCATGCAAGGTGAAGAGAAGTCACTGGTCATTCACTGCTGACGGGCATGCAGCTGGCTAGGCACACTCACTACCCAGTGACTAGACTTCCCGACATGGGGTGTGGGAGGAGGTGTGTGAGAGAGACGTGGGGTGTGGGAGGCGTGTGTGCACGTGTGTGCGTGTGAGAGGTGGCCTGGGAAGGGAGATGTGTGGTGCTGGGCTATGAGCAGGTGTTGGTGGAAGGTGGCTGGAGTGTGGCTGCAGGTCAGTGACAGGGCACAGGCAGGAAGGAAGAGGAAGAATCATCTGTCCAACCTTAGAAAAGGCCATGCTCCCAGCCCTGGGAGCAGGGGTGGGGGAGGGAGGGGTGACACTCCGTCTCCACCAACCAGCTTAGCTGATGGGCTTCCCTCAGCTGAAGACTAATTTAGGGGCACTGAGCAAGGGCAGAGGAACCCTGCCTGTTACAATGAGGTACATTATTGGAGACTGACATTTTCTCAGCTTCTCCAACACAGCATATCAACAGGGTAGGTGACAGAGCTCAGCTAAGAGCGAAAAGTCAACCTCTAAGGTGACTGTCAGCTCAGAGACTTGTCAGCAGAAGAAACACAGATGGTGCAGGAGAGAGATGCGTGGGCCAGGAAAGGACCCTGCGTCCATTCCCAGGTCCACCATTAGGGACCAGAAGCTTCTTTATGGATGTCTGAACTTGTGAGCTGGGTTTTGGTCAGGAGGTGCAAGTCAGTGCAGTCACAAGGTTGACCAGCCAGACAGAGGGCAGCCTGGTGTTCTTCAACTCACCTGTCCCTCCTCCTGTCCTCGCTCAGGGGAACCCGTTTAATAGAATGCAACCTGAATCGGGACTCGAGCCGACCCCGCAGGCCCTCATGAAAGCTGAGCAGAATGTGTCCCTCCCATGCCCTCCAACCAGCTCACAAGAGCATTTCAGAGAAGCCTGGTGCTTCTTCACCTGGAGTCCAAGGGGCTGAATTAGGGTCCTCAAGACAATGGGGGGGCTCATCTGATTATATCCTGCCCACTAGAATTATGTCTTTACATCAGGGGGGGCAGCAGAAACCATGGAGAAAGCTCAGAAGGAACACACACACACATGCATGCACATACATCCTCTTACAAACACACACACATATTCGAATGTACAAGTGCATATGTGCATATATGTGCACACGCGCACACGCACACACACAGCACTTGGCTAGGGGTTGAGGCCCCTGTATGAAGAGAAGATTGAAGCTTGACTATGCTTTCAAACTGAGAATGATGCCCAGAGTCCCCTAGTCCTTTAAAAAGGGTGACAGGAAAGCTGTGTGGCCATGGGTCGTCACACCCAAGGCCTCACTGGGCCTGTCACAAACTGTGGAATTAGGTTTGGAAAAACGATCCCTAGGCCTTCTTCCACCTCTAAGGTCTTATGATTTTATGAAAACTACTTCAACTAAATGCTGCTAAAGGCAACTGCCATTATCTTTACAGTTAGATTTCTGGATAGTCAAGGTCATTTCCCTGTAAATGAACATTAGAGATGGATCTGGTAGCCTTTCGACATGTGGATAAGAGATATTTTGCCTCTTTGGAAAAGTCAAATATGTTCCCCTTGAAAAGTAAGAGGTCAGACCACTCAGTGGTCCACTAGGGACCATAGCTATATTTTCTTGCCTCATTTGCCACATCAAGAACATTCCAATAAGTAACACGTGAGCACAGGGACCACAGTCATTCCTGGAGATAGAGTTGTTGAGACTCTCCAGGGGAACACACTAAAGGGCTGCTTCCATTTGTATTTAATTTTAATTTCTGCCCAATGAGTAACACTCTTTGGGACTCGACCTCTCTCTAAGATTCAGTTTGCTCATCCATGAAATTAGGGCACATGATATATTTGCAAAAGATGCACTCTGAGAATAGGAGAAGCTCCCAAACCCCAGAACACCGCTATGGTGTATAATTTCCCCATTTCCCAAATATTCAAGTACCTCCTTAATGAGGAACAGTGCATGCAAGGTGAAGAGAAGTCACTGGTCATTCACTGCTGACGGGCATGCAGCTGGCTAGGCACACTCACTACCCAGTGACTAGACTCCCCACATTGGCCGAGAGCCCCAACTCCAAAATGGTGCATCTGGCCCATGGCTGATTACTAAGCTTGAGAAGTGTTAAATGAGTGGCACCAAAAGTCCGCAGCGCTTCCTGCACCTGGTATGAGCCATAATCGCTGCTTAACGCAAGTCTGTTCTACAGGAGGGGCTGCTCCCCCTTGATCCCATCCACAAATCTCTTCAGCCACAGTGTGTAATTAGCAGACACTTTATAGTATCCCCAGAATTGAGGATCACTTAGGGGAAGTTCTTTAAAAGTGAAGTGAGAATTCATGCCTGAGGGCTCCTGATCTCTGCCAGGACACAACAGATGCTATAAATTCTGGACTTGCCCTGTAGCTGTTCTGACTTTTATCCAGAAAATTATTACATGGTCAACAGTCCAGGCCCATAAAGCTAGCTAAATATAAGGGAGAAGTTGTAAGGCTAAGCCGTGGGAGGCTGCCTGAATTTTTACTTTTTCCCCTTTGAAGTCAGATGTCCCAAAAGAACCCTTATTAAATAGCCTAATGATTGCCATGGAATATGCAGAAATGTTTATGTGCCTGGGAGGCACAGGGTGCCAAGTGTACCCTGGGGTGTCGCTCTATCATTGACACGTTTTGATGGGAAATGGTCCTCTGCAAAAGGAAACTCCAGAACTTCCGTTCTGGACTCTGAAAGGGTAAGGCTCTTTCCTCACACCACATCCACACTGATTTTAAAGTTAATGACCAGAGACCCTTTCTTCCCAGCTGACCAGAGCCAGAGAGTGCCCTTGCAACTAGTAAAGCACAAATTAAGGCAGAACCATCCCCCCAAATGGGAGCCTCTTTGTTAGTCCTGGAGAAAGAATGAGATGGAGTATCCCTCTCCCCCTGTTCAGATAACGAGAAACGCATTTATCTCAATCCCAGAAAGGTCTCAGAAATATGCAACAACTCAATTATGGTGTGTGACTGCTCAGGGCAGAGAAGGGTAAACAGAATTTGTGTGGCACCAACAGGGTTCAACTGGTAGTGACTGCCTGCAATGCTGTGCTGAGAAGGATTCTGAGGCTCTCTCTGGGCTCTGCGGGAAGAGTGCTGCAATCGATTAATGATGTCTGCCATGAGTGTGGGCTAAGGAAGACTAGGATGTGCCACGTTTCCATTACTGATTGCGGAAGGAGGGTAGGTTATTTGATATTCTTTAGGGGCATGGTTTGGAGACAGGAAAGCTACTTTATAAACTCCTTTTCATAATTATTTTCATATGTTGAACCTTGACAGTAATCATGGGCACCCCACAACTGATTCAGTAGCCCAACCTGTGCTGAATCATACCAATACCTCCACGCCGTCAAGGTGAACTTAAGTCTAGGCTGGTGGGTGGCTCAGGAGAGCAAGTTAGAACACCAACCCTTGCTTCAGACTGCCTCCTTCTTGGTTCCACTCATGAGTAACCAGGGCTGGTTCCCTGAGTAACCTATGAAACCTTCTGGGTCTCAGCCTCCTCATCTGTAAAAGGTGGTCACGGCTGTCATGAGGGTTAAATGACATGATAGCTTGGAGCCACATTGTGTCTGGCTCTAAGAAGGTGCTCAATAAGTATCTGTGAGTACATATTAGTTATGCTTATTCCTAGCTGCGGCCACAGGGCCAGTCAGCGGAACTTGCTAAGCCTGTTTCTTCACCTGTAATACGGAGAAAACGGATAGTTGCTGCTCTCATTGGACTGATCAGAAAATGCAGATTCTCAGATCATAAGTGCCTGTCCACTGTAAGTTGCAATTAAATTCTGCCGCTGTATTTTTTAAAAATCAACAAAAGTCCATACTAAATTCGGATTTCCTCAGTTTCCCCCTCATGTTCTTTTTCTGTTCCAGGATCCCATCCAGCCAGAAACCCCATTACATTTAGTTGTCATGTCTCTTTTGGTGCTCTAGACTATGACGGTTTCTCTGACTTTCCTTGTTTTTGATGACCTGGACAGTCTTGAGGACTATAGAATGTGCCCCTCAACTGGGATTGGTCTGATATTTTTCTCTTGATTAGACTGGGGTTGTGGGTTTGAGAGAGGAAGACCTAGAGGCAAAGTGCCCTTCTCACCACACCATATCCAGGGCACGTATCATGACTATGACTTATTACTGTTGGTGTTGACCTTGATTGCTTGGCCCAGGTCGTGACCCTCAGGTTTCTCCACTGTACGGTTACTCTTTTCCTCCTTTCCACCCTGCACGCCCTGGAAGGGTGTCGCCACGTGCCCACTGAAGGAGTGAGGCGTTCTGCTCCCCTCCTTGAGGGGGGAGTATCTGCAGACATGACCTATGACTCTACACACAGGAGACTTACCTCTTTTCCCCTAGCCATACTATTTTTGTTATTCTTACCTCCAGTGAAAAGGTTCTTCCTGTTGCCTTAACAGAAAAAGACAGAACCAAAAAGGACAGGCTGCACGAACACTCCAACTTAAAAAGGATCCCAACTCAAGCCAGCCAACTCCACTCTCCAAATCTTTGGAAAAGTGAAAGGCTGGGTAGACCTGGGGCCTTCCTCCTTCGGCTCGGTGACTGGGGTGGTCAGGGAACTCACCATGTTATGCTTGAGGATTCTCTGGACCACGGGGGTGAACACTTCGATGACCACCATGGACCGGGGCCGTTCTCTGCAGTGCTGGGGAGACAGGAGGACATGGTCAGCGCCGAGCCTGTGGGTCCTTCCTTGTTCTTTTTATTTTTCGAGTAAGACTAGTAGGTGGGGATGGGATTTTTTTTTGTTTGTGTTTTGTTTTGATCTTAAAGTCCGAGGTTGTTTAGATAGTACAGACAGGAGGCTGTTCTAACACGACCCTTATTTAATACAGTGAGACTTCTGCAGTACTACGATTCAGAGTGCAGGCCTAACAGAGGAGTCCCTGAGTCAGTGTAAAATACTAGGGGTTTAGTGTCTGGACACCAGAATTTTGAAAATTCTGTGACTTTTCAGTTGCTGGCTTTGACAAGCTGGCAGCAATCTGGAGGTCAAATGCAGCTCTCAGATGTATTTTCTCTCACTGGCAGGGTGTTTTGTTTTCAAATTGAAACTGAAGGCCTTCAGGTGGAACAGACAAGATCCCACCACTCCAACAAATCTGTAACCTGCCTGGGCCTGAAGGTGCTGAGTTTCCAAATCCTGGATGAGGACACTGGACTTGGGATATTGGAATCAGGGCATTCCTGGGAAATCCAA
>NW_011888810.1:1867821-1889939 GCF_000151845.1 Pteropus vampyrus
AAGGTCCTGACCCCAATCGGTGGGGACTAGGTTTTCAGCGCATTGTGCAAAGCCAACCCCCAGCATGCACACACAGAGGCAAGCTGGTCCTGCAAACAGCCCCACTTCAGCAATGCCATACCTTGCAAAAGAATTCACAGAGATCTGGTGGTGGATGGTTGTTTTCCAGCAAAGGAGCAATTGCCTGTAAGACAATGAACCAAATGTCAGTCGGAATCTCTGGGAAGAAATTACACAGGGGGTGTGCACCTACACAAGAGAATTGACCGACGATGGAAATCACAACCTCCCTGTCACCCTCTGGGCAAAAAATGCCCAGTCTCTAACTTGCAGGCCAGACCACCTAAATTCTGGGGGGCACATCACTCCCACTGAGCTGATAAAAGCTCTGGGTTACCCCCAAGAAAGATACATACGATGATGCATGTAACTTTAGGCGTTTCACAACCCTCAGGTCAATAGTTCCTCACTGTGAGGCTGCACAGTGTGATGGTTATAAGCCCAGGCTTTGGGTGAAGAGCACCTGATTCTGGTGCTTACTACACTGTGACAATCAGAGCGAGTTATCTCCTCTCTCTGAACTGCCTGGTTCCCACCTGGAAAGTGGAGCAGAGAGTCTGCGAGGGTTAGAGAGGTCATACGTGCCAAGAGGGTTTCTCAGCTTTGCACTGTTGATGTTTAGGTCCAGTTGTTCCTGTAGCTTGTGGTGGCAGCTACCCTGTGCTACTACAGGATGTCTAGCAGCATCCTTGTTGTCAACCCACTAGATGCCAGGAGTGACCCCCAACACAGTTGTGACAATCAAAAAGGTCTCCAAACACACTTCATTGTATATTAAGGAAGGCTGGAATATCTACTGCCTCTTGAATTCACTTTCTGCCAAGTCTTCTTTAGGCCAGCTGGACACAGTCACCGGTTCCACTGCCATTCCTATGCAAGGTCCCATGGCCTGAACGGTGTTTGATTCTTGATTTTTCTGTCCCTTTCATAATTTGTTTTAATGATTTTGCTAAATTTAAAATTCAAATAAAAATTCTGAACAATTAAAAAAAAATGTGTCCAGACATTGCTAAATGCTTCCTGGGGGACAAAACTGGCCCCAGTCAAGAACCCCTGGCATAAAGCAACTCTCGCAGAGCCTGAAACAGGCCCGCTCTCAGTAAATGTTAGTTCCTAGGTGGCTACTGCTTATGCGAAGTCCACTCTTGTTTCTGTTTGCCACACTGGGCACGAGATAAGGAAACAGGAAATCCAGGACCCAGCACCAAGACTGCCAGGCTGTGTGGCCTTGGGTGGGAATTAGTCTTTTAGTCTATAAGATGAGGAAAACTAGAGTTACTAATTCATAGGGTTGTTGGGGGATCCGATGAGAGAAAATTCTAGAAGCTTTAGCGTCTTGGGCTTGGTTGGTATAAGCCCACTGCCTAGAACACAGCATGTCAGTGATACCATCACGAGGGGAGCGTTTGGGCCTGTACTGGGCATAGCAGCAAGGGGTGACGGATCTGCTGGGCTCCCCAAGAAGGCTCTGTGATGACACAGTCTCCCTATCACCGACGCCCACAGCTCGGACCTGCCCGTGGTCTCAGAGGGTCTCCCTGATCTGCCCCCTACAGCAATGCTCTTGGATACAGGGAGGGACCTCTTGTAAGGCCATTAGGGAAAGGAAAGCATAACTGGACACCAGTAAGAGATGGCCCTTAGTTGACTGGTTATGCCGGTGAGCGGACCTCTGTGACAAACAAAGTCACTGAAATGGAGGTTCTGTTCTGTAGCACCAACAGGTGAATTGACAAACTCTTGGAGACCAGGCCCAGGGTCTTATTTGTCTAGGGCTGTGCATGTGACTATTCGATTTTTAACTGACACGGAAGAAATCATTTTAAATGAACTAAAATTAAGAATGCAGTTCCTCAGTCACACTAACCACATCTCAGGTGCTCAACAGTCACATGAAGCTAGTGGCTACCACACTGCATAGCCAGACAGAGAACATGCCATCGCCATGGAAAGTTCTGGACAGGGAGGCTCAGCGTCTGGCTGCTGTGTGTGTGGAGTCTCTGCTGGCCCATAAACACAAGAGGTAAAGTCACGGCAGGGTCAGCAGGACAGGGAGCCGCCCCGGCATGCGAGCCACGGCCCGGCCTGCAGCCTTGCTCCCCCAGACCCAGCTCTGGGAAGAGGGACTACGACACACAGGGTCCACTCCCCTGGGTTGGGCCCCTTCAATCACATTGAGCCCCCTCTTTCGTGGAAATGAGTCAAGGATAGAGAAGTGGGAATGAATCAGGCACCCACAGTGGGCATCAGGCGTGGGCTCCATGCTTCCACAGCCACTATCTCATTTGATCCTCATTAAAACTTGGTGTGGTCAAACAGTAATTATTTCCATTTATACAAATGAAGAGACAGAGGGTCAGGGAGGTTACAAGACCTACCTTGGTTACAAAATGATGAAAATTCAAAAACATATAATTAACTAAAAGCTTACATTTTTGTGGAATCCTTCTATATGAACTAAGCATATTCGGTGCATTAGTTTGTTTAACACTTTCGGCAGCCCTGTTAAGAAAGGTTCTATTGTCACACCCACTGCACAGAGGACGGAGGCTTGGGGCATCAAGCTAGCTGGAAACTATCTGAATGGCTATCTGGTTAAATAAAAATATTCTTGAGCCAGTAGAAAGAATGGGGTCGACCAGTGGTTCTCACTAGGGTGACTCTGCCCTCCAGGGACTGCCCCTGGCACCTAGGGGACCAAGCCAGGGACACTGCTCAACATCTCACACTGCACAGGACGGCCCCCACCACAAAGGATTATATATCCCCAAAGGTCACTAGTGCCACGGGTAAAAGTCCTAGAGTAGATATGCACAAAAAGACTTGAAAGAATCTCCAAGACATGTTGTTGAGTAAAAAACCAAAGACAGAACACATCCAGCATCACATCACTGATGTTAAAAACAAAAAACAAAAACACAGTTGTATTTGTCTGTGTGGGTTTGTCACCACCGGGAAACCCCCATGGGTTGTCTCTGAAGAGGGTGCTGAGGTGGGGAGAAATTTTTTCTTTTTTTTTCTTACAATGAAAATACACTCATGAATTATTTACAAAACTAAAGATAATTTTAATAAAACTAATTAAAATTTAAAGCTCTCTTTCATTACTCGCCCAAGGTCACAGCTAGTACGGGGTGAGCCCAGGGTCTGCACTCAGCTCTGAAGATGAACCCACACTCAGCATGAAACACACTTTCTTCACCAGCACAGGGGAACGCAGCAGGGGTTTGGCCTCTAGGTCCTCGCTCACCCGGTGACATGCCAGCTGTTGCCAGCTGACGACTACCTTCTGCATGAATGCCTGACTGATGGGTTGAATAAAACCAACTCGAGTTACTTGTAAAAGTACTTGTGAAAAATAAGTTCATAAAAAAAAAAATACCAAGCTCTGCTGGGAGACGACCCATTGCCAATAGGTCAAATCAGATAATGTAATAGTTGGAATGAAAGGAGGCTGCAGAAGCCTTCATAATGATGGTAACAGCACTGGGAGCAAAGAATACTGAAAGGGAGGCTCAGGACCAGAGCCTCAGATCGAATTTCTCTGTTCTCAGGCATTCCCGCTGAGCAGGGGCGCTCAGCCCAGCCCAATTAAGGGGTCTTCCCAGCCAAATTAGCTGGATAAACGCAGCCTTGATTTCTTGGACCAAAATTCCTTTCCCAGGCTCGTCCTAAGTCCAAAACCCTTTCCTACCCCTTCCAGGGTCAAGGTGCACAGTGGATCCACAGGTGTTGCCAGCAGGGAGAGAAAGATGTCAATCCCTTCCCTGGTCAATCCCACCCACGTTCCAGCCTGCTTCCCCACCAGCCAGAGTCCTACCCCTTTGCCTTTGCATGTGCTAGGCTCCCTGTCTGGGCTGCCTTTCCCAGGAGCACGCTTATCCATCCTTTAAGACTCAGTTTGCTCACCTCCTCCTGGAAGCCCTCTGTCATCTTCCTCCCAGCACCTCCCCAAGAGAGGAGGTTAGGTGTCTATCCTCTGCGCTCCTCTATCACCCTGAACAATTCTCGACCCTGACCATGTAATTTCCTGATTATCTGTTGACCTGTCAGGCTCTCCCAGCTCCCAGTAAAGCCCTCAACGGTGGCTTTATGTCTGTGAATAGAGACCAGTGTCTGGCACATACTTGTACTCACATGATAACAAACATTGGTGAAATCGATTTATTAATAGTATACCAGAGAAAGGTAGTGGTAGGTGATGGGGGGGTGCCAGGTTGGTGGTCCCCCTGTTCTGGCCAGAGATGACAATGGGTGGTCAGGCGAGAGCATGGGAAAAACCTCTATTTTTAGTGAAAACTCGCTGAGTACCTACATGTGCCAGACACTGTAGTTGGGGCTCCACAGAAGTTGCTGCCTTTACTCTCTGCAATAAAAGGCCGAGTGCCCAAAGGAGCCAGCTGGGGCAAGGAGGGTTTCTCTAGACTGGCCTTGCCGGGGCCAAGTGGGTGGGCCGCTAAAGCCCTAATTCAGCTCAGAGGGGCATGCTGTCTGGGATGTTGCTCTTGTTTCAAAGGCTACAGCTGTGGGACCTCCTGGGCAGGTGTTCCTGGTCCTTTCCCAGGTACACAAGCCTCTGCCTCTTACTTTCAAGTTCTGCCTCCCTGCTTCCCATTTCCTTATACTTTATGTTCCAGCGATGCTAAAGCTTCCAGAATAGACCACATTGTTTTAAATCTCTGTGCATATTGTTTCCTCTCTCTGAAATGCCTTTACTCTGTTTTGCCACTTGGCAAACTCCTGTTGATCCTTCAAAACCTAGCTCAGACATCACTGCCTCCAGGAAGCTCTCGGGCTTCTTTCCCAGGTGAGTTTATCACTCCATTCTCTACGTGATCTCATCTGTCTTCCTGCAGTAGATGATGGACTCCTTGGGAGCAGCTCGGTCTTAGTTATCTGTGAGTTCGAATACCCAGCACAATGCATCCGGTAGGTGCAACTTCATTACTTTTTCTCTCCAGCGAAAGTAACATTTCATAGCTTAAAATCACCCAGGAAGATATTTTACCCCAAAGAGGTTCACATCATAGCTAAGTTTCAGAAAATATTATCTCACGTTACGTATCAGAGGGAATTAAGTCCAGATTCTATTTGTAGATTAATTAGGAGATAGAGCCTAGGGCAAGAAAGAGAACATTTGCCTTTCCACTAATAGGGTTATGCCTCTGAATAAATCATATGGTCTCTGCCATCTCCTTCCTTCAACTCCCTCAGCCACTCAGGACGGAGGAGGCGATTAAGACACATTTGCTACAAACCTCAAAGACAGATCATTACACTCCTCCCCTGCCCCCTACCCCAGATCAACTGGGGCTCTGAAATATGCAAAAGCACGAGGGAGATATGTCTGGCTTGACAGAAAAGACAAAACTGAGCAAGGTTGCTAAGCTAGTGGATTACACTGGTGCCTCCAGAATTAACTCAAACTGGGGAAGAACTGTGGGCACTGGGAGGCAGGCAGAGGGAGAGAGATCATGAGAGACTCACCACAATGATGTTTTCATGCTCCTGGGTCGTCAAGTTTGTGTTCTAAACGATGGAACACAGAAAGCAGGAAGAAAACAAAACAAAACACAAAATACATTAATAAAATGGAAACAAACATTTGTATCTCAAAGGTCCACAGTTTCATAATGCTTTCAGCCTCTGAGACAAAGCGCTGTTGTTATTTTTTATTAAACAATCAGAAGACCCTCAAAGGCACGGTCAAGGTAGGGGAAAAGTACAGCTTTGGGGCAGGGGGAGTTGTGTTCCGAGTCCCTGTTTTGCCGTTCGTGCGTTATGTGACCTTGGACAGATCACTTCTTGGTGAGACTCGGTTTCTTATTCTGTAAATGGGATCCTCTTTAGGCTGCCATGAAGATATGTGGATAGGGCTAACCTGTGGTTGGCCCTGTTGTAGCGATGCCACTTGGAAGCCAGAAGGGAGGTTCATAATAAACATGTAACGAACAGACTTTTAAGTCTTGACTCTGTGCCAGGCAGCCTTTTAGGAGTGGCATGTATATTATCTCAGCAGTTCCAAACTAGGTTCCCAGGGAACACTGATGTTCTCTGAGTTGGCCCAAGATTTTTAGCTAAATTCAAATTTTAACAATCAACTTTCAAAAATAATATTAAGTTGAATGGATTAAACTTGTTTAGTTCTTAGGTCCCCCCCCAACACACCCCAATTTGGAATTTTCTTATACAATTGGTATCTGTACTATCAACCTGTGAGTGTGCAAATGAGGAAAGGGATGAATACGTGATAAATAAGATCATGGGAAAACTCAGAAACAGCCACTATTGCCTTTTTCGCTAGTTTTGTGGTGTGTTCTGCTCTGTTTGTCTTGGTGGACATGGGCTCTCTTTGGTATCAACTCATATTTCCCGACAGAGCCACGTTTGCTGCTCGTTAGGCACCTCCTCACTGGCAGTGAATTGGCAAGATCAATTGTTCCTGGGTTCTAGAAAGAGCCCCACGGCAAATACCACCTGGACAGGTTTAAGGAGCAGCAGGGTATCTAATGTGTTTACACCAGCTAAAGTGAAAGAAAAGCTAGTGAGCTGTGAATCTGCTTTTGTCTGGCTGCCCAAGGGATGATGGTGGACACAGAACCAGGGTCAGTGTCTGCACTCCACGAGTCTCCGGGTTCCCATGGAGACAGCCTGACCTGCGATGCTAGAATCCAGGAACATTCGGGAGGATGTATTTTTGGATTACAATGCCTGTTTCTTTTTTGTGGATGTTGGAGTCTGAGCAGCCCATTTATGGCAGATTATTAAACATCCATCATTTTTCAGCTCAGGGTAGATGAAAGCCTGGCTTTGGTCTTTCTACATGACTGCTGAGTTCACGATGCCTCAGGCACGGTGTCAGAGCTTTGTAATACTCATCCCACCCATTTCTCTTTCTCATGATGGTTCTCCTACTATTTCCTACTATCCCATCAACAGATGAGTTACCTGAGACTCAAAGAGGTGCAGTAGCTCACCTGGAAACACAGCTAATAGTTGGTGGAGTGGGGATTTGACCCATCTGTCCTGATTCCAAAGCCTCTGAGCTACAGTGCTCGACCCACGCAAGTGGCAGTTGCATCTTCAGGCTGCAATGGGACCAGCCCAACCTGCACCACACCTGTGTACCTTTCCAGGAAGAGCCTTCAGCAAGCACAGATACTGGTTCCTTTGTCCCAGTCACTCGTAGCAGCCCATGCCACCCTGCAGGTTCAGGAACCTGTCCAAGGCCAGTTAGCTCCTGAGGGTGGAACTAGGTCTTTCTGACTCCACATTCCTGCTCTTAACCACTGTCCTACACAGGTGGGTCTCCCCCTCACTAAAAAGTCTCTACCAATTCAGATTCAAGTTACTGCTATGCTTAAGATCATGAGCTTCGCAAGGAGGCAGACCTGGGTGTGAGTCCTGTCCTGGCCTACCTACCACTTCTCCAAGTGACCCTGGGCAGACAACTTAACCTCTCAGACCTCTGCTGATTCTTCCATACATTTAATACTTAGCTTGCAGGGCTCTGGAAGAAATGTGAAAGATTGGCTCTAATGCCTGCCAAAGTGATCGGTCACAGAGAGCGTGCTCAAAAAAGTGTTATGTCATTCAGAGACGGTAAGCCTTACTGGAGGTAGTACTGCCTGGGCTGCAGTCCCAGCTCTGTCCCTTGCCAGTAGCAGCACTTATCAGTAAAACAGGGTGAATAATACTAACCCCTGCCCAACACACAGGAGATGCATATCAAATGCAACTTCTGTTTTTTTTTTTCTTTAAATGCCTTTATCTCTCCGATCTAGCACTTAAAAGATCAGCTGACTTTGAGATAGTTGATTTAAAGCTCAAAAAGTAATGCAAAGGCCCAAGGTATGTGGTCACGTGAAACATATCTGAGATGGAAAGGAAATCCCACCAGAGGCTGGCAACTGCCACTTCCACCATGGTCCTGACGAAGGGCCTGACTTAATGATGGTAGGCAATGTGGTTGTGCAGTAAGCACTAGGCAGCCCTGAGGTGGAATTTCCAGCCCCACTGCTTACTTGGCAAGTTGGCATCTCTGGGCCTCAGTTTCCTTATCTGTGAAATGGAGACAGCAAGGCCCATCTCTCGGGGTGAATAGGAGTATTAAATGAGATGCTGTGTGCACGGCACCTGGCGTCGGCCTGGCACATAGCAGGTGCTTACTGAACGTAAGCTGCCTTCTCCTCCAGATGAGAAGCCAGCCCCTGACCTACCTACCAGACACCTTCTGCTGCTTGAGGTAGGAAGCCTGGACTTGAGGTTGGGCATATAGCTCTCGGCCTTAAATCCCTGACCTTGACTGTCATTCTTTTCTGAGCTTGAGTCTTTACCACTCTGTGGAACATAGCTGCCCTCCCACTGGAGGACACGTCTTCTGTTCTTCTGCTTGTGACCGTCGCTGCAGCCCACTTTCTACCTCTTGCACCTACTTCCTCCCAGGGCGAGGGACCCTCTCTAGTCAGCAGACCCAGAAGGCTTGGGCCAGTTTCCTGAACAAACAAGCAGTGACCAGTCTGGGCCCGCAGGGAGAGGGCCAGGTCTAGGCAGCAGGGAGCTTGTTCGGGAGTCACCAGGGGTGTGTACGAGCTACCAGGGAACCAGGGTGTCAGAAGAGCAGGGACCACCCCCCAGGGAAAAGGGACTGAAAAGAGGGGACAGAAGCAGTTTAAATCAGGAGTCATTAACTCCAGTGTCTCCAGGGGGCCAGGCAGACAAATAAACAAGAGGCATGTTAATATTTGTAAAGTACTTAGAATAGCGCCTGGGAAAGAGTAAACAGAAGTGTGTTTCCTAGCATCCTCGCCTTCTAAAGACCAGCATGACTGACTCACTGATTATGTCTCACTTGTCTGTCTCCTCTGCCAGAATGTAAGCTCCAGGAGGGCAGGGACTTGTTCCCATTCAAACACCCAGAATGGCACCTGGCACACAGCACACTCAAAGTATGTGGCCACCTGGCAAAGCAGACAGCTCAAGTGGGTTGTACTAAGCAGCGCCAGCTGCAAACTGCTGCTGGATTTTCTGACTGTTTTTAAAGAGAATTTGGAAATTCCCACTTTGTTGTGAAATCTCCCAATTTAAAATATCCTGTGCAAGTTAAAGTATTGCTGTAGTAATACTTTACTACAGTAAGGTTTTGTAGTGGGCAATTAAGGTATTGGGTGGGCAATTAAGGCAGAGAGCCCTATTGCCTGGGCCGTCGGAGCCGAGGTGGGTCAGTGCTGGGGGAAGACGGAGACTGGCTGGGACCACCAGCACCAGCACCATGGAGGCCAGAAGGAAGGGGAGCCTGGGGGCTTCCCCCATGTGTTCCCACTTGGCAACGCACTAGAGAATTAAGAAATCAGCTTCCATCATCACCTCCACCAGCCCAGCCTCAGGCCCAAGACAGGCACTTCACCCTCCACCCCCACCACTTCCCATCCCCAGTTCAGTCATGGGACATGGCAGGGCAGCAACAACTCCCCCTTCATCCCTGCCACAAGCCCTGGACGGCTCAGCTGGAAGCACCGTGGCAAACCTTCTCAACACCCTCGAAGTGCTGGGGGGAAATGCCCACCTCCTTGGGCAGTGGGGCGATTACACAAATGTGAAATCAATTCTGGTACAAGGCTGGTGCTCAGGGAAGGGAACAGGAAACAATTTACAAGGCGGGGTGTGGGGGAGGAGGAGTGAAGTGCAAAATCGAGCGAGGAAAGCGTCTTACCTCTGAGAGCAGTTTCGAGACGATTTCCAGTGGGGCTTGGTTGATGGAGTCATCCTGCAGTGGGGATGTCAGCGCCATGTCCACCAGAGTTCGGATCTCCTTCAACACAACTTCCCAACGGCTTGGGTTACTCAGAACTTTCTTATATTTGTAAATCTTTTTCTGGTTGTGAGAGAGTAAAAGACACAAATGTTTTATTGTTATGTTGAAGACTGAAGATAGAAGAATCAGACACACTGGGATGTAAAAGGCCCCAAGAAACTGTCAGTGTGGATCACTCTCTCCCGGTAAGAAACTGACACCTGAAAAAGGAAGAGTCTCGCCCAAAGCCAGGGGTGCATATGCAGATGTCCAGGCTTCCGGAACACAGAAGAGTAATTTCCAGTGACTTAAAAAAGAATGAAGGATTTCTCTTTCACATAATATCTTCTGCCAAACTTATTCCCCCCAGTATTCAAATGCAATAGAAGTCGAAGCATTCGTGGGTCCATAAAGGGACTTTCTTTGAGTTGGATGCACTGTTTCTGCTCATCCCAACCCTTAAGAATAAGACAGCTAAGAAATAAGACAGACAGGCTGGAGGCCAGGAATTCAACTCCAGCCAGACAGGGACTGAGCCCAGAATGGCCCCCAGGAAGACATAAGGCCATCTTCAGCTTCCGCCTGGTGAGGAAGATGCGTTCTCACCTTCCTTCACTTAGGCGCCAGGCACCACTTCCAAAGCTGCAGAGCAACTGGGGCTAGGGCTGCTGCCTCCCTCGATTTGAGGCAGAGTTAGTTCCGCCTCTCTGACATCATGGAAACAAGAGCCCTTGGAAGGCTGAGGTCCCAGCCAAACGCTCCCTTCCTGCTCCGTAGCTGCCCCCGCCCCCACCCCACCCCCGACTGCTGCCCCAGCTTGCAGGGGAGCCTCTCTTTCTAGCTGGATGAACGCCTTCATTAAGTGCACTGCTCCATGGGGAAAACCTAATTTTAGTGTCACCATGCCGGCAGCCAGCTGAGGTGACATGTCACAATCCCTAAGCCAAAGTCTGAATGAAAGAAAGAGGAAGGAGGAGGTCAGGGTCCCCCACAGGCCTCTGAGGCCACCAGAGTCTCCCTGACCATGTCTGAGGTAAGAATTACAAAGTGGTGTTAGAACCCAATGCCTTAAAATAAATATTTGGGGGACACGGTCTACATCAAATTAACTAATTATGCTGAGCAAGGCACTGTGGCCGAGCTGGAGGCAGAGTCCGGAGTCAGACAGACCTGGCTCTTCCTATAAAGTATTTCACTCACAGAGCCTCAGTTTTCTCTTTTGTAAATTAGGCATGAAAATACCTTGCAGCCTCTTCCAATATGTAACTTTTATAAATTGTGGACCCATATGGTCTACTCTGTATGGAATTACATTCAAAAGCATAGTCCAAATAGAATAGCTACCAGTAACAAAAAGGGGAACTCATGTGCTTAACTAGTCTCTTGAAAAACTTTAAAAGGATGAAATGTGCAATCCACAGCAATACAAAGAATATCTCATTTTCTTTCTCCCATTTCTTTTTACACTCCATGATTTTCTGGAGCCTCTTACTGGCTAATCAGACCATATCACCACCACCATTACCCACATAGTTAACTCACACCAGTTTATTTCCCTTTCATCATCCCAGATCTTTCTTATATAAATCAACTTAATTTGTCCCTCCCTGAACACACATACATTCATTCTCCCTCTTGCTCTCCCCTGACCTATCCCTTTGTCTCTTTGCTTGTCTGTCTGTCTTACTGTTCTCTGCCCATTCACCCATTCCCCATCAAGAACTAGAAGAGACAAGCCCTCTCAGAAGGCCAGCAGGAAACAGGACACAAACTGTTGAAGTGAAGACAGCACAGTTTTCATCAGGCAGGGAAAAGGAAAAGACCAGAAACATTTCCTGTCATCATTTTGGATCTGATAAGAATGGAAAGAAATGTATGGCAAGTTTGGGGGGCGGGGGGGGCAGGGAAGGATGTGGTTAGTGAATAGTAAATGTGCTGTTGATGGGGAAGATGGTGACAGTGAGTATTTGCTGAACCCCATGACGTTAATGACAAGATCCGCCCAGTTCTCTGAGGCTTCCTTGGGACCGTCATCAGCCTCAGTCGTAGTTACCATCAGCAGAGCCTCCCTGCCCAGCACTGAGCCAGCAGGCTGCCTTCCCGGAACTGCCAGGTCTACGCAAACGCCAAGTGCTCGACATCTAACTCAGTGGAGAAACTTCCCGAGGCAAGAACCCAATCCATCCCTGGAGACGAATGCGCCTCTGAGTCCCGGACACTGTGGTTTTGCTCTGTACCCAGAGAACTGCTTAATTTTTAAATGACTATGAAATGATCACAGAAACTTGCCATATATTAAGCCTCAGAGAAAACCGTGATGATGCACACCCATGCCTTCGCACAGAAGGTTCCCAATTTGAACAGTATGAACTTCAAGTGCCTTCTCTTCTGATCAGCTGCAAGTTATTTACCTTTGAAAGAACAACTACTCCATTTTTTGTGTGAAAATGATGCATCCTCATTGTAAGAAATAAACCATGCTAAAAAGCACAAAGCAAAGGATAAATGAAAAAAGACCTCAAAAACCCCACAACCTAGAAATAGCCATCATTAATCATTGGTGAACACTGTTCCAGTCAACCATCATTTAAACTTCGCTGAATACAGCCGGGCCCTGGGGTCGGAAGCCACAGGTATAGTCCATCACTCACTACACTGGGATATCACTGAGACTCCGGGGCAGCAAGGCTCTGGCCGAGGGCCCACTGCACATCCCCAGCCCCATGCGGCTTTCATTCAGCTCCTTCATGGGTGCGCCCAGCCTAGGTGCTCACCGACACAGCCCCCTCCCTAGAGAGGGGAGAGCAGCAGCTATCCCTCAAGCACCTGAGCCCTTGCTTGAGATGCGTCTCTAGGACAACAGTCACACAGGCTGCATTCAACACCAGAAGGTTCCAAGGATTGTAACAGGGGCTAACATTTAATGAACACATACATACTCTGCACCAGGCACTGTGCTGGGCACTTGTGGGCATCATCTCATTCCATCCTCACAGTAACCCCAGGAGCCGGGGACCTGCCACAGGCTAAGCATTCCTGGGAGCCGACCCTAAGATGAGGACCTAAGTGCAAATGGTTTATTTGAGAGACGCAAGAGAACAAAACAGTGCAGGGTGGGGACAAGAGACTGGGAAGAGAAGACAAGAAGTTAACAGGGCATCATTAAGCAGCATGACTGGACTACTGGCAACAATACCCACTGTGGGAATGGGTGCTGAATCCCACGGGGTACTCTACGACACAGTGTAAATCATGCCTTAGAGCTGACCCACTGAAGGAGCAAGGAAGCTGTGGCACTGATCCACCAACTTCCTGGATACTCCAGGACTTCTGGCTGTCCTGTGCCCAGGCCAAAGTGCTCCCACAGCCAGAAAAACACATCTTCCCGGCAGTCACACGTGTTCACAGTGAGCGGTCTTCAGAGCTGAGCCATGCTAGGAGGACCAGACACCTGCAGCTTCTGCTCCAGAACTCCAGCATCCTGTTTACGCATAAAACTATCACAGCTGGAGAGGGGATAGGACTTCCAAGGCCAAGCAGCTCGAAAGGGGCATTTCAAGAGTTAAAATTGGCTGGCTGACTCCAGAGGTCCCTCTCTTTCTATGACATGGGTCAGGGCCAGCTCAGATGATGGAGGAGGACAGATTAGCCAAGAGACACTGTAAGGAATGGGTCAAGACTGCCTGGTGGCCTGGGGTGAAGACAAGGACAAGTTCACAAGGCTCTGAAAGCCAGAGTTCAGGTGACCAAGGAGGTAGAGGAGCTTCGAAAGGGGCTGGTGGGAAAAGCAGGTGGATAATGTGGCCGTGACATCGTGGTCATGGGATGTGGGCAGGCTGCTGGCTTCCAGAAGGGGCTCTGAGCTCTGGGACAGGGCAGCAACAGGCAGATGGAGGCCTGTCCAGGACCCAGTCACTCTGCCTGGGGTGACAAGTTAGCAGGTTTCATCCCAGGAGCTCCGATGAGCTCATCAGCCACGGCGGGGCTGGGATGGGACACCTCTGAAACCCTGACTGCCAGGCTCCCAGGAGTCCAGCCCTTGGCTTTGCAGTATGGTCCTCCCACCAAGCCCACTTCACCAGAAGGGCGTGTGACCTCCTGCCATGTCCAGAGTAGATGGTCTGCTGGACTCCTGTGACAGAGGCCTTCACATTTGTCTCCCTGCTTGTTTTGTGCAAAGAAGCCAAGAATGGTCTTACATTTTTTTAAAGGTTGTAAAAAAGATATATATGCAACAGAAATCAAATGTGATCTACGAAACCCCAAATATTTACTGTCTGGCCCTTTATAGAGAAAAAGTTTGCCAACTCCTTGCTGAAAAGATCAAACTCCAGCCCGGTGATAAATGCATAATGCTGCTCAATATCATAAGCCATCAGGGACACACAGGTTCAAACCATAAAGAGACACCATTTCACATCCACCGGGCTGACCGTAACCAAAAAGACAGATGATACCAAGTGTTGGTGAGGATGTGGAACCGGGATCCTTGTACTTTGCTGGTAGGAATGTAAATGAGTACAGCATCATGGGAAAACAGTTTGGCAGGTTGCTTAAAATGTTAAACATGAATTTATCATATGACCAGCAATTCTGTTCCTAGAAATCTACTCAATTCTGTTCCTAGAAATCTACTCAAGAGAACTGAAAACAGACTGTACATAAAGACATGTACACGAGTGTCCATAGCAGCATTATTCAAAATAGCCCCAAAGTAGAAACAATCCATGTGTCCATCAACAATGAATGGAACAGTCAGATGTGGTCAGTCTATCCAGGCAATGGAATAGTATTTAGCAGTACAAAGAGTGGAACTACTTGCACATGGTACAATCTGGATGAACCTCACAAATATTATACTAAGTGAAAGAAGCCAGGTGCAAAAGACATATTCTATGACTCCTTTTATAGTAAATGTATAAAAAGACAAATTTACAGAGACACAAAGTGAAACAGTCATTGCCTGGGGAGGTGGGTGGCACTGGGGATCAGACTGCAAACAGCCTAGAGGGCATCTCTGAGGATGATAGAAATATTCTAAAACTGGATTGCAGTGATGGTTACACAACTCTACAAATTTACTAAAATCATTGAGTCATACACTTACAATAGATGAATTTTGTTGTATAAAAATTATACCTCGATTAAGGTATTTAAAGAAAATCCCAACCTAGGCAGACAGAGAAGGGTATCACATAAAGCCAGAGGCAGGACTGCTTAGTGGTTAAGCACACCAGTTTTGTCATTGACAGACTTCAGTTCAACTCTAAGCTTTACTTTATCCATCCATGCACTCATCCACCTAACCATTCATTTACTTATCCATCCACCCACACACTCATTCATCCATCCTTCCAGCTACCTACGCATCCGGCCACCCATCCATCCATCCACCATCAATCCATACATCACCCATCCACCCATCCAATCATACTACAAAAATTACTAGGAACCATCAACTATGATGTGCTAAGCACTGTGCTAAGTACTAAGGTAAGCAAAGCAGACAGGCCCCGGTGCTCATGAAACTTACAGTCGATTACTTGCACTCTACTTTCCTCATCTGCAACGTGGGATGAGAATAACTACTGCCAAAGGCTTGCCGTGGCTATTCCATAAGATAATATATAAATAAAGCACCCAGCACCAATCCTGGCGAAACAGCAGCTCTCATTCTTATCACCTACCAAGCCCTGGGATTGAGTGGTCCAGAGCAGGCAGGACTTAGGAGGGCTTCTGGCATCCACCAATAAGCCCCACCAGCTCCTGAAACAGAAAGAGCCAGCAGACAGAGCCTCCTGCCTCCCATGAGGAAGAGCTTAGTCACTCAATTACAGTCCTCACCCTCTGCTTATCAGGGAGGGGAAGTTACCTGGGCAACATCCGCCATCTCTCCGGCAACCGCTCCCACAGCAGAGACAACCACAGACGCTGGGTTCTCTGGCCTGGGAAAGCAAGGCCTGTTGGCTTCTACACAGGAGATGAGCTGTCACTGAGAATGTGCCCTTCACTAAGAGAAGCGTGATTCAGAATGTGCTAGAAGTACACTTCCCAATGATCAAGGCTGCTGCTCTGCCACTTGCTGCAGCCTCCGAGGCAGAGGCTCACACAAGCACGCATGCTCCCCACCACCTGTCATTAAAGGAAAGGCTGCAAGGGCACTCCTGGAGCCGACGAGAAAAATGATTCAGTGGGGAACCGGACTGGCTTTTAGAACTTCTTTCCAGTGGAGGTGCCAAAGCCGTGCTGCCCGGCATGAAATCCACCAGCCCCAAGTGGCTACTTACATTTGACTTAATTTAAATCAAATACAACTAAAAATTTAGTGCCTCAGTCCTGCTAGCCACATTTCAGCTGCTCGATAGCCACATGTGGCTAGTAGCTTCCACACTGGATGGTGCAGATAGCATTTTCATCACCATACAAAGTTCTTTTGGGCTGAGCTGTCCTAAAGTCTTGGAGACCTCTCTGTCACCATGCCCCCAGAGGACCACCAACGTTCCACTTGCCTCTCCACATCACTCAGGCAATGCTTACTTGCCAGGGTCAGTATGTGGGTGGCACCCTGCCCACCTGCCCAGCCTCTCTGACTTTCCCTCCAGGTATATAAGCTGCTGTCCCAAATGTCCCTTGCACAGCCAGGGAAAATGACTGGTTGGGCGATTTCTCTGGCTTCCCTTATTCCTAGATGGGGGCCTTTGACATCCTCATTCCTTCAAGACTTGCTGGGGTTGTGGATGCTGACATGTGCCAAGTAACTCACCATCCCTGCCAAGCCAGTGTTTCTGGGGACCTCGACACTTGGGCAGCAGGGGGAGGCATGTTTGGCTTTCTCCATAGTCCTCCAGAATGGCTTCCTTTAAAACCTTTTAGTATCAAAGGTCATCACTTTGCCTTCGGATACAACCCAGGCCTTTGTCCCATATATGTCAACCCCCAAACTGCCCTTTTGGCCCTTAGGTCTTGATCATCAATCTCAGACCAGCTCATAACCTCAGCTTACCGGTGGCCTCTGCACAGAGACCTAATTTAGCCAATACAATTACTCAACTGTTACCTACTGGCCTAAACAATTGACAGATGGACTAATCAATGATTACCCTCCGAGGACTCAGGATTTTCAAGATAAGTGTAGAGACCCCTGCTCTGGCCATTGGCTCTACAGATGGGAGTAGAGGAAACACCACAAAATGAGACACAGCCCAGCCCTGGCCATCCCTGTCAGCTGGAAGGCAAGGCACAGTTCAATTCACTCTAGCAAAGCCACTAATTGCAGCAATACTGACTCCCTCTCATCCAGTGCTTACCATGTTCCAGGAACAACCATAATGGGTTGTGACAAGTGACATAAGGGCGTAACTTTTATCACTTTTGGAGGGATGTCTATGGCTGGGCCCTATGCTAAGCACTTTGTATAAAATAAGTTTCTTAATCCTTAAAACCATTCCATGAGGTGAGTGGTATAATTAGCCCCATTTTACAGATAAGAAAACTGAGGCCGAGAGAGGTTAACTCATGTAGCAAGCAAGAGCCAGAGCTGAAATGGGGATCCAGGTCTAGCTTTGGATCCTGAGCACCCAACCACCACGCCACTCTGAGAGGCGTACTTGAGCATTCTCTGCCTCAATGGATGCTGCAACCCCCTGCTGAAACGAATGAAAAATGCTTTAAATTGGAGAGTTGAGCCTTGCTTTCCTGCCTGCCCAGTGAAAGCACAGTTCCAGACTGGCTACAGCTGGGCATTCAGCTGACATCTGCCTAGAATGCTGGGTCCTGGGGAGATGGGCAATTTGTTTGAAAGAGGAGAAAGAGCCTGAGCACTCAGCCCCCTAAATGCCCACCAGAGGCGGTTTCCCAGCAGTCATTTACTGCTTCCAAGGAAGCAGCAGGAACTTGGGCACAGTGTCCTGCTCATCATCTCTGGGGCACTGGCTAGTTGCCTGGGCAACTGTGCATCTGGGTGGTGAGATGAACTGGCCTTGATGTCAGGCTCTCAGCTGGGTACCACATCCTACCTGGCACTTAAGGCCTGCCACACTCTTGGAAAATCCAGTCACCACATGCATCTGTTTGGCTGCAATTAAAAAAAATTGCATATGACTGTTTTTCTCACTGAGCTTTGAGCTCCTTGTGGCCTCATGTTTCTTTACTGTTTTATGTGGTGACTGGAACAACTTAGGGCACATGGACAACTTAGGGCTCTCAGTGTCTGTAAAAGGGAAGAGAACGAAAATCAGAAATGACTAACATGTATGAAGTGCTTCCGCTGTGCCAGGCACTGCACCAAATCATTGACCCTCTCAGTGTTCCTCAAAAATTCCTGAGCCCAGGAACCCCTGGGGTGGGGGCGGGGAGGGCTGTTGTGAAAAGGCAGAGTCTGGGGGAGGCCTGGGAGTCTGCACTGTGTATCTGTCCCCATGATACACAGGAGAAGGGGGTACCAAGAGAGTAATACCTTGCCTGAAGTCACACAGCTGGTGTTGTGGGTTGTACTATGTCCCCCAAAAGGATATGTCTAAGTCCTATGTCCCCCAAAAGGATATGTCTAAGTCCTAAGTCCACAGCTGGTGTTGTGGGTTGTACTATGTCCCCCAAAAGGATATGTCTAAGTCCTAACATCAGGTATCTGTGGATTGTGACCTTACTTAGAAATAGGTCTTTGCAGATGCCATCGAGTTAAGATGAGGTCATGCTGGATTAGGGTGGGCCCTGAATCCAACCACTGGTATCCTTATAAAAAGGCCATGTGAAGAAAGACATATGTGCAAGAGAGAGAAGGCTGTGGTAAGATGGAGGTAGAGATTGGAGTGATGCATCTACAAGCCAAGGAAGGCCAAGATTTGTTAGCAGCCACCGGAAGCTGAAGCAACAAGAAAAAGAACTTTTCTTAGAGTCTCTGGAGGGAGCATGGCTCTGCTGATACCCTGATGTTGGACTTCTGGCACCAGAACTGCGAAATGATAAATTTCTGTTGTTTTAAGCCACTCAATTTGTGGTACTTTGTTACATATAGCAGCCACAGGAATCTCATACAACTCCTGAGCCACAAAGGGTGGACGGGCCCCAGGAAACCTGGCTCCTAACTGCTCTGCTGTTCTGCTTCAGCCATGCAAGCTAGCCCTACTAACCCTTTTTTCTTGTGACGGTGGCAGCTGAGGCCCCTCTGGGACTGTGGGTGAGCACCCAGGTGCCCCTGCTCTCAGCAGCCTCTCCCAGTTTACCCTCGGTTTGGAATTTGTTGAGTTTTGTCTTCCTGGGGTAGACTTGACACCACCTCCCATCTCTTTCTCGCTCTCTCAGGGGGTAGGAATGCTAGTGTCCACCCTCCATGCCTATAACTGGAGTGAAAAAGCCCCTGGTCCTTCACTGCCTTAGGAAAGGCTGTGTAGGGACACCTGCACACCTGGGCACCTGCACCATGAGTGATGTTGGGAAGAGCCACCTGGTCACCCAGGGAAGCTACAGTGGGACCTCCCAGGAGAATTCAGGCAGATGTCGGTGCAGGGCTGCCTTAGGGTGCTTGGCAAAGAGGGGTCATGAGGTAGACTCTGGCTCAGAACAAATGGAGCTCCCATTCCTTTTATGGGGATCATACATTAGCCAACAGCAATCCCCATCGTGCCAACTGACAACCTAGAGTCCTACAGCCAGGTGCTGAGCTAGGCACTCATTCCAGAGCAACTATTTCAGAGTTCTCAATCCTGGCTATGCACCAAAACCACTTGAGGAGATTAACTTGGGGGGCTTAACAACATTACAATAAGAGTCCAAACCAAGGCCAGTGAGTGTTGGTGGGTGTTGGTGCCAGGGTAGAGCCTAGGTATCCACATTTTTTTTTGGCACTAGTATATTTTAAAGTATACTTAAACACAATGTGCACAGCAGCATCATTCAAGAGCCAAAAGGTGGAAGCAACTCAAGTATCCACCAATGGATGAACAGATGAGGTCTATTTCATGCAATGAAGTAGCATTTAGCCATGAAAAGGAAGGAAATTCTGACACATGCTACAACGTGGGTGAACCCTAAGGACATCATGCTAAGTGAAAAAAGCCAGTCAAAAAAGACAAATACTACATGATTCCACTTATGTGAGGGGCATAGAGTAGTTAAATTCAATAGAGATAGAAGGTAGGATGGTGGGTGTCGGGAGCTGGGGGAGGGGGAATGAGGAGTTAGTGCTTAATAGGAACAGAGTTTCAGTTTGGGAAGATGAAAAAATTCTGGAGATGATGGTGGTGGTGGTTGAACAACGATGTGAATGTATTTAATGCTACTTAAAATGGTTACTATGGGAAATTTCATGTTATATATATTTCACCACATTAAATGAAGTCTATTTAAAATCCCTAGGTGATTTGAGCATGCAGCCAGGGGTCATCACTGCTGGTCCAGTCTAAGGGCGCAGGAGCAACCCCACTGTATAGGTGAGGAGATCATAACATAGAAGGGGACGGTAACGTGTTCTGGGTCAAAGCCATTTGTCGGAACCAGGATTCCTAGTCAGGGTCACTTCACTGTCCTGAGTCATGGTCAATGAAGAGATCATGAGCTGTGCACACAGGTAGAGCCTCAGACCTGCTCTCAGCATCTGTGAATGCTCTCCTGACTCCACGTGGCTCTGACCCCAGGACGGCCTTTTCTCCCAGCAGCCCTCTGCTATGGAATACCATGGACAGTGCCTAGTGCGGCCTCCCACCTGATTACAGCCCTCAAGGGAAGCTGGTGTCTCCTAGGCCTATGCTCAGCACACCCGACAGTACATGCTCACCACCCTTTGCTCACTTGCCTCTCCTACAACTCCTGGGAACACAGAGGCTCAGGCAAGGTATGTGCAGTATAGTAAACCGAGAATGTGGCACATCTGCATTTGAACTTCTGTTCTGCTACTTAAAAGCTGTGCAGCCTCAGGCAAAAGATATTACTTCTCTGAACCCATTTCCCCAACTGTAAATGGGGATAACAGCAGTACCTTCTTCTTGCAGCTATTGACTAGTTTAAATGTGATTATTTCATGCTGAAGCCCTGCACCTTGTAGGCACTCAATATATGGTGGCTATTGAATCATTAGCAGTATACTAATTAAAGATAGTTAACCTTTGAGACAAAATAAGGGTGACTATAGATGGCCTAAATGTCCATCAATAGAGAAATGCTTAAATAAACTGTGGCCCACGTGCACAGTATAATACTAAAGAGCAATTCAAAAGAACAAAGGAGAGCTAAAAGACCTGCCACGGATTCCATCCCCATGGTACACTAAGTGTAGAAGCCAACCACACACACGCACATGTGTACATTATGTTTACATGTACGTACTGCTCATATATGAATCTGACACATAGAGAGGAGGGAGGGCAGGACATGTGTCAGGCTGATGACAGCTGTCTTTCTTAGATGGGGAGGTGGCTTGAAGGAGGATAGGGAGGCAAGGAGGAGCTTCAGCTTGATCTATAATGTTTCAAATTGTTGCAGGAAAACACATCCATGTATTGTATATTTAATTAGAATGAAATAAAGAAACAAATCCCTAGAGATTTCAGAAATTGGGACCTCATGGAGGTGGTATTTTTCCCTTCCCTTTCTCAAACTGGTCAGAATCCCATATTCTTAGAAAGCTGGAAGGTATCTGAGATCCTATTATTTTTGACTTTCCAGTATTCTATTAGATTGATTACCTGGTTTTTGAAATAATACATGTTCACTGATAAACTAGAATTGTACAGAACAGTATTAGTGAAGAGAATAAAGGGCACGAGAACTTCGTCATATGCGCTCACGGCCCGCACAATTTGTATGCTGGCGACCACTGTTTCACGGATTCTCTTTCTGTGCACGTATGTACACACACACACACACACACACACACACACACACGCACGCACACGCACACTCACGCACACACATTAGTATAAAAATGCGCATATATTTAGCCCATATTATACATGTTGGCTTTTTTCTAATAGTACCCCTGTCCCCGTCTCTACCTCCTCCACCCCCAAACATATATCAGGGTTTGGCAAACATTTTCTGTAAAGGGCCAGATAGTAAATATTCCAGGCTTTTCTGGCCACACTCTGCTGTTGTAGCCTGAATGGGTGAGGCTGTGTCCCCATAAAACCCCCTTATTTAGAAAAACAGAACGTGGATCAGATAGTGTGCTGACTCCTGGTATATATCAGTTCGGATCTTTCTCCACGGCAATATGTAATCCAAAAAAAAAAAAAAAAAATTTTACAAGTCTGGAAGGATAAATTCACAAAAT